>NC_048596.1:173188670-173493670 GCF_003668045.3 Cricetulus griseus
TTCATTGTGTAAATGTATCACATTTTCTCTATCCATTCTTTAGTTGAAGGGCATCTAGGCTGCTTCCAGTTTCTGGCTATTACAAATAGTGCTGCTGTGAACATCGTTGAACAGATGTCCTTGTTTTATGAATGTGCTCTTTTGGGTATATGCCTAAGAGTGGAATTTTAAAAGAATAAGAATATTTGCACTTCTCTTCCTGAGATCTGCCTCCCATATCTCTGGACCATCTCCTCACTGTCTTCTGACAACTTTCCTTTCATTATATATTATCCATATGAATTATGTATAAAAGAATTTTTCCAAGTTGATCATTTTTAATATTATCTTGAACATAACCAAATTGTCAGATACAGTGTAGATCTTAATGTTATGAATATGGTCAGGGCCTGAGATAGAATCATATGTTAAAACATTTGGAAAGAAGAGTATGTTATTTGCCAACAGAATTTTAATCAGAAAAATGAACACTAGATAAAGCTGAAAAGCAAATGATATGCATTCCTCAAGAAAGATAGTACAAGGAAAAATGTACACAAACTGCTGGCCTTACTTTGAAAGACAATAGATATATCACTCATTTACACTGTATACTTGATTTGGATTGCAATTCAAATGAACTTTCCAACAAGCAAATTCAGTATTTAGTATATTCATGAGAAATCACAAACCCTTACTGGGCATTAAGTAAGAAAGCCTGGAGGAATCTACTGGAGCATTGACCATGGGTATGAGAGAAGGACAATTATTTAATTAGAGATTGATAAACAAGGAGAGTCTAAAAATTTATATAATCTATAAAATTTAAATAGCCACTGATATATATTGCTTTCAGGGAGTATGGAGAAATAAAAACAGGAGTGTCCTAAAGCACTCTGATAAATATAATATGTTCATTCAAATTGTTAAGCAAGAGAGCAAGTCAAGATCATACCATCATTGTTTTCCTAAACAGACATGTTGTCAAACTTCATTCTAAATATTTATATTTATACCCCTGAAAATAATGTCATTCTCATCTCAGGGAAGGTAAGCACCATTTTGCAAATGGAGAGTATTAAAGTAGAGACTATGACTCCTCAATGTTCTGAGATAGACTGCTGAGCATTGATTTTTATTGGCATCTCTAAAGGCAAAAGAGCAGCAAGAAGAGAAACAGAAAGGATTTAAATGTCAACCCACAGAATGGGAAAAGATATTCACCAACCCCACATCCAACAGAGGACTGCTATCCAAAATTTACAAAGAACTCAAGAAGCTAGTATCCAAAACAACAACTAATCCAATTAAAAAGTGGGGTACTGAACTAAATAGACTTTTCTGAATAGAGGAATATAAAATAGCTGAAATACACATAAGAAAGTGTTCAACATCCTTAGCCATCAGGGAAATGCAAATCAAAACAACTCTGAGATATCATCTTACACAGGCCAGAATGGCTAAAAACAAAAAAGACCAATGACATTTTATGCTGGAGAGGATGTGGAGAAAAGGGAACACTCCTGCAATGCTGGTGGGAGTGCCAACTAGGAAAGACTCTTTGGAAATCAGTATGGTGATTCCTCAGGAAATGGGAATGTGTCTACTACAAGATCCAGCAATTCCACTCTTAGGCATATACCCAAATATTGCACATTCACACAACAAGGGCATCTGTTCAGCTATGCTCATAGCAGCATTATTTGTAATATCCAGAACCTGGAATTAGATGCACCTCAAGTGAAGAATGGATAGAGAAAATGTGGTACATTTACACAATGAAGTACTACTCCTTGGAAAAAAACAATGGAATCTTGAAATTCACAGGCAAATGGTTGGAACTAGAAGAAGCCATACTGAGTAAGGTAACCCAGACACAGAAAGACAAATATGATATGTACTCACTCATATACAGATTTTAGACATAGAGCAAATGATTACCAGCTAGAGAAGCTAGGAAACAAGGAGTACCCTCAGAGAGACATACATGGTTGCCCAGAGAAGGTGAAAGGGATAAGATCTCCTGAGCAAATTGGGAGCATGGGGGAGGGGAGAGGGAGCTAGAAGAATGAGTAGGGAAGAAGAAGAGGGCTGAGGAGGACATGATGGGGCAGGGAGGTTGAGTAGGGGAAGGAATAGAGAAGAACAAGCTAAGAGATACCATTATAGAGGGAGCCATCATAAGTTTAAAGAGAAATGAGACATTAGGGAACTGTCCAGAGATCTACATGGATGACACCAACTAACAATCTAAGCAACAGAGGAGAGACTACCTTAAAGGCCCTCCCATGATAATGAGATTGATGACTGACTCATCCAGGAGATTGATCCTTCATCCAGGAGCTGATGGAAATAGAAGCAGACACCCAAGGTAAAACACTGAACTAGACTGGAATCCAGTTGAGGAGAAGGAGGAGTGATAAGCAAAGGTGTCAAGACAAGGCTGGAGAAACCCACAGAATCAGCTGATCTGAACAAAGGGGAGCTCATGGATCTCAGACTGATCAGCTGGGAAACCAGCATAGGACTGATCCAGACCCCCTGAATGTGGGTTTCAGTGAGGAGGCCTCATAAATCTATGGAGCCTCTTGTAGTTTATCAGTACTTATCCACATTATAGGAATTGAATTTGGGAGCCCATTCCACATAGAGGGATACTCCCTCACCCTTGACACATGGGGGAGGGCCTAGGCCCTATCCCAAAGGATATGATAGACCCTGAATTTCCCCCATGGAAGACCTCACCCTCCCTGGAAAGCAGAAAGGGTATGGGATAGGAAGGGTGTTAGTGTGGGGCAGGAGAGAAAGGGAGGGAGAAGGAACTAGGATTGACATGTAAAAAATCTTGTTTCTAATTTAAATAAAAAATAGGAAAATGAATTTAAAAACCAGAAGATGATGAGGAATGTAATGAAAATTGCCAGTCATATATGTCATGGCCATAGTAGTAAGGAACACACAGCACCAATGGGTACCTGCATAAAATGTATCCTTTCAATATTCCATCAGGAATAGAAGAAGCCTGTGAGGGCCAAACCTTTCCTGAGGAGCTGTTGCTGCTAATGGCTACTAGAGCAAAGGGTGCAAGTTTATTTAATGGTATATTCTGGGAGGTGCTAATCAGCAAGAATGGTTTGGAGGGGAAAAAGAGGGTAATGAAGGCTGATGGGATAGAATATATAATTGTAACACATTTTATAGGTGTATGAAACTGTCAAAAATGAAGAGAGACTGAAAAATATTTAGCAACATGTCATAGTGATTTGATTGTTCTGATAGAACACCATGACCAAACAGAACTCAGGGAGGAAAGGGCTTATTTTGTCCTTTACTTTCAGATAATAGTCTATTACTTAGGAAATTCAGAGTAGAAAGGAATTCAAGTTATGACAGGACCTGGAGTCAGGAACTGAAGCAGAAGCCATGGAGAAACTCTGCTTATTGGCTTATTGTTCATGGCTTGTTCAGCCTTCTTTCATATATCATCCAGGGCCACCTGCCCAGGGGTGTTGTTACTAACAAAATGGGCTGGGCCTCCTGCATCAATCACTAAATACGAAAATGCCCCACAGGCTTCCTAGCCAGTGGGCCCTTCTTTAGGAGAATTTTTTCAAGTATGGTACCCTCTTCTCATATAATACTTGCTTATGCCAACTTGACACAACACAGCACAATACAATACATCAAATCAAAACCAAAGCAAAACACAACTAGAACATAATCTTTCTCGATTATTTTCAAAAGCCTTCTCTCTGTATTCTGCTTTAGTAGCATCTTTAATGCAGTAGAAAAATACACTAAGAATGAGTCATAATCTTGAAGAATCAAGACTGATGAAGGAGGAAAAAATGGAGGAGAGAAGAAGAAAAAGAGGAAGAAAATGAAGGAGAAGGGATGAAGGTGGAGAAGAGGTAAGTATTTTCTAGAAATGGAAGCTAACTTCGAGGAATAGGGATATGAGTAAGGTTAAGTCACACCCCTTTATGACACTGACAACTGTTCTTAAGTCAGAAGGGTCTTCAGAAAACAATGTTTTGAGTGTGTGTGTGTGTGTGTGTGTGTGTGTGTGTGTGTGTGTGTGTGTATGAGAGAGAGAGACAGAGACAGAGACAGAGACAGAGACAGAGACAGAGACAGAGACACACAGAGAGAATATTTCTAATTATACAATCTAATTATCAAACAAGGATAATACTAATTTTGAGTGGTCTAGGTTTAGATAGACAATATGCATAAAGTCACATCAAATATAAATTTACACCCATAAACTTCACATGGAGTAATTTGAATGCCAAACTCATGTATAATTCAAGGAAAAGTAAAAGGAAAAAAGTCAACATTTCTCAGCTTTCTCAAGCCAAGCTTTTCTTTTTGTGACAGATTTCTTCACACTGAAAAGGGAAGTGACAATGTGTGGATGAATTCTGAGTTGCTACTGGGGCTGCATGGAGAATGTCCTGGACTTAAAGTAAGGAAGTCTGGGGTGTAGAGTTTCAAACTAGTCACAGATATCCAAACTGTTGCTTACTGAGTTCTAATTTTCATTTTTCTCACTTGCAAATGAAAATCCTAAACCCTATTCCAATGGGTTGTATGGAAAAGGAATGTCATAATTTGAGTCAGCATCGTCAGCATAGTTAAATGGGTACAGTGGCAGTATGAAAACAGCACACTGTTATTACTGTTGTTGTTATTACTATTGATTATATTTTCTACATGGTACATGTACCAGTTCTATCATTATTAAATATTCACTTAATAATATTGTTAAATAAATATTTTGAGTTTCCAGTACCTTTGATGCGAGATAATAGTGAAGTGCTATGCATAAAAGAGAAAAGTGATATTACTTAATTAACAATATTGACTCTCCTCTTCCTCTCCAGCTGCTTTTAACTGCTTTGGAAACAGTGGTATCAATAAAGGTTAGCTATCATTTCCATAAGAACCTTAGTAAGTAGTCACACTATCCAAACAGAATAGCAATTCTCATTATTGCTTATTAGAAATTAGTGTCGCTATTATTGATTATTAGATCTCATATTATTTTCATTTTCAGTTTAAACAAACTGAAGCTAGAAAAACTAATTAGTATATCTTAGATCTGGGTTTAAAATCCAGCTTTACTTTTTCTAACATAGCTGTTTCATCAGGAATATAGCTATACTTCTATGTGTATTTTCCAAATCTGAACTAGTGGGAACTCAAAAAATTTGTCATGGTAAGGGTTATTTGTTTTTATTTACTGGGACTTTTTCTGGGAGACATACCCTTCACCTCATCTATGATGTTCCGTATAATTACTTCCATTATTGTGTGAGATATAATTTGTTCTGGTTTGACTTTCTATTGGTGTGATAAAATATCATGATCCAAAGAAACTTTGAAATGAAATCATTTATTTTTGTTTATGGTTCCAGAAGGGAAAGATTCATTATGGTGGAGTGGCATGGTAGCAGTAGCAGGAATGGTAGCAGGAGCAAGGAGCTGAGAGCTCACGTCTCAACTTCACAAAGAGAACAGAGAAAAACTGGAAGTGGATGAGGCTATGAATACATAGCATTCTACCCTTTCAAAGTGTACAGTTAACTTTACAGTTAATTGTATGTATGTTGGAACAGAGTCTAAAAATTGAGTCATGAGAGGAATTCTGAGTGCTTGTGAGAAAATTCTAAGAAGAGTCTTGTGACCTCAGTTTCTTCAAAACACAGGATTGTTCTTGAAATGTGTTTTCCTGCTCCTCCCAGGTGTAGCAGATAGGAGTGAGATTACTTAAGCTTGTTATTCATGTCCCTCTATGGGAAAGCATGTTTTTTTGCCCTATATGGCTTGTCCTTGTAATTATACACTTTACTGAGGTACTTGTACAACATGTTTTTTTGCCCTATATGGCTTGTCCTTGTAATTATACACTTTACTGAGGTACTTGTACAACTTATACACTCAGAGTATAAATTGTTTGATGCTCTGAATAAAGTTGGCTATTGAATGAGAAAAAAAAAAGATTTCGGATAAATGTAGAAAAAGACCAGATCTTTAGGACTTATAGCATTTGGTTCTGGAATTCAGGAAGCTGCCACCCACACCTCAGACCCTCAGTCTTCCTTCAGTTCATTTGTATTCCCAGTAAATCTCTGTGCTTGCCTCATTCATAGATATAATTGCTTGGTAAGTTCACCATAGAATCACTGTGCATACCAATAACTAAGGCACCGAATTGTCTCTCAAAGTCATTTCAAACTCAGAAGATAAGGTCAAATAAATCAACTTTAAAGAATAGAACAATTTAAAATATTTATGGTTTATTCTTTCCTTTGAGGGTTATAAATATGCTTGAGAAAGATTGTGTGATCAAATTAAGTAGCAAAACATCCTACCACAGAACACATGGCGACAGTAAAACATGGAATGTGTCTCCAAAAGTATAGAGAATAAAGTCAGAAAATAGGATTTTTCTGGTCTTATTTCCAAAGACCAGAATATCTAACACTACTTGGTTTTATTGCCTTTGTGGTTATTGAATTGCAAATAGTAAAATTGATGTTTCATTCCATGAGGTATGATTTTAATGTCAAATGACACTATTTTATCTTAGACAAATTATTCTTTGGATTATGGAAATATTTTAAACAACAAAAATGTTTATACTCAACATTTTGCAGAAAACAATAAATAAAAGCTTTAAATTGTATGGCAGAAAAAAGGAGTATTACATGGGATACAAAAAGCTACACACTATATCTGCCTTAATGGTCATAACTAGATAGCACTGGAATATGAATCTTTTCAATTAAATTAAATCTCTTGCTCTGAAATGCTGAGGGCAAATATAAGAGGATTTTCTCTCTCCCTCTCCAGGGTCATGAGTAGGGCCCTCTTATGCAGGCCTGATTCTTCCCCATTCATCATTTCAAAGAGACACATAACACCTCCAACGTGCTTAAAGGCAGCTGCAAGCAAGTGTCACTTTGAGTTAAATGCATTATTAAATGGTTGGGAATTTCACATCATGGGTCATTTATCTAAGGTAAATTGGGTCAAAAGCCCCTACACTTGCCTGGATGAATAAAAGGGAAGAGAACATTTCTCTTGTGGGAAGTAGCGCTTTGACAATAGCTATAAGTGTTGCTCATTTATCTATCATCTATCATCTATCTATCATCTGTATATCTAATCTATCTATCATCTACTAAGTAGCCACTGGGAAGGGAGGTTTTCTTGTTTGTGTGTTTATGTCTAGTACGTTTGTAATTATAAGAGAGGGAATCTAACATTATGCAGAAATAATCTTTTCTGATAAGTGTATTTAGTTATTTACTACTAATTAATTTAGTCATAGACACTAAATATTCATTCCCCAAATATTTACATGTGTTCATTGTGCCTTGTACTACACATGTAGAATGTAAAAATCATGGAATAACACTCATGAATCTAAAGCTCAAGACATAGAATGATGGAAAGAACTAATTACCTTAGACTTAATTCTTTAAAAAATGAAACGCAGAAAGGAATGAGGAAGGACGTTTTTTTTTTTTTTTTTTTTTTCAGAGTTTAAAGGAGTTATCTGTGGTTAGGTAATCTGAGGAGGAACTCCAGTGATGCATTGTGAAGGACCCAGTAGGAAGGAAAAATTATCAGGAGAGAAGAAAGGAAAGAGTCAGTAGGGGTTAAGGTGATATTTATTTGCTGAATTAAGGCATATTATTAATTTAGGTGGGACACCACATCTGACTTAGTTTGGTCCCAGGCAGACACCTACTTGTTGTTCTTTTATCTGTGTCCCCATGTAAAAGGCAATGCACACATGAATTCTAAATTACTTAGATCACTGGGATGTACAACCATAGAAATGTCATGAAAACATCAGCCATGGTAGCACAGAGGAGCAGAGAAGATCACTGTGTGAATGGTTCTCATCCAACAGTCTTACATATGTTCAATTTTTATGTATGAATTTTTCAATTCCTAGCAAATTTGGGAATTGTGTGATTTGACTCTTGTGATTTTTTCATCAAACACTATTGTTCATCAGCTATATTTCTGATATTCAGGTCAGCATAGAAAAACTAAAGCAGAGATACACGGAGATTTCCTGAGCAATCAAGCCTTTTGTGTTTTCTACAACATGAATTTTTTAAGCATCTGATGCTTTTTTTTTGTCAAATCACCCATGATGTATGCCACAGAAAACTGATGTTTTGAATATGCTCCCCATCTTGAAAAGATTAGAATGACCAGTTCCTTAACTTTATTGACATGCAGTTCACATGTCACCCACCCATTTGAAGTATAAAATCCAAAGATCTTTGAATCATTCATAGTTTTTTGTAACCAACATTAAGACCATCACCAGTTACACTCCACTTTTATCCTACCACTCTCAACCACCTGCCTTGAACAATTGATCATATATACTCTGGTTCTCAACATTTGTCTATTCTGGACATTTCATTAAATATAATAGTGAAATGACTTGCTGTTATTCCTGAATCCTTTCACTTCTTTTGCTTCCATTACATCCATGTTGTAGCATGTACATTCTGTCTGGTACTCTGTCCTGTAGGTGTACAACATTTTACACATTCATTCATGTATGGACATCTGAGTCATTTCTACTTTGGGAATATTATTAATAGTACAGTCAGTGAATTTATTAACAATATTTGTGGGTGTATCTTTTCAATTCTCATCTGTATGCATCTATGGATAGAAGAGTGATGTGACAATTATATGATTAACTTTCTGAGGAACTGCATGGCTATTTTTCAAAGTGTCTACATCATTTTTCATTCCCATTGACAGTGTGTAAGACATCCAGGTTCTCTGTATTCTTGTCTGTTGCCATTATCTGTTCTTCTTATCATAACTGCCCCAGAATGTATGAGGGGGCATCTCCTTGTGATTTGATTTGCATGTTCCTGATGGTTAATGTGGTTTAGCTCATTCTCCATCACCATATATTCTTTGCAGTGATATCTTCAATGCCCTTGTCTAGTTTAAATTGGGATATTTACCGTTTTTATGTGTGAACAGAAAGTGTTCTATTTTCTAGTTCAATATAAGTTCCTTATCAGATATGGTTAATAAATATTTTCTCTCATCTGGAACAGTTTTGCAATTTTGGTTAACTTCTTCTAATTCAAGTTTCTGCTAATAATAGAATTTGCTTAGCTTTCACTTCTCCTAAATATATTGAAGTCTATCTAATGCTCTACTTTAGAGTATATCCCTTTCATTCAGAAATGATGTATATTCTGCTGTGGTTGAGTGAAGTATTCTGTAGGGCTAGTTGGTTTAGAATATTGTTCATGTCTCCTGTTTCTTTGTTTATCTTTCACATTGTAGATGGGAATAGTTAAGTTTGCATTTAATGTAGCTGATTTCTGTATGTTTTGAAGGTCTAATTTGGGTGCTTGTGTAATTTGTTTATGGTCAACATGTTCTGATAGGCTGAAAATTTTATTATTGTAAAATATTCTTGTTTATTTCCAGCACATGATTGTTTAAAAACGTGTTGAGCATTAATGGTGGCCTTCCCGTCTTTCTTATGTTGTTCTTTAATTTATAACTTTCTACCATTGCAGTCTCAAATCCACATCTGTCTTTGAATCTAAATGACCATGTGTATGCCATAGTATCATTAATCATGTATTTTTCAATATAAAGTTCATTCATTACATGCAGTTTCATGTTATTGTATACTAATACACACAACTCAATTTTGTGGGATATTCTATTTCAGCAAATGTTCCACATTTTCTTCAAACATATAAGGATAAACCTCATATTTATATTAGACTAAATTCAGTAACATATGCGAACATTATTTTGTATTCATCCATTCTTCCTTATCCTCACTTTGTTCTTGATTGTCAAGTGCAGTGTTATATATGCTACAATTCAACATTACATTACTTTACATGACATATCTCTTTTTAAAAAGCTGAGAGAATAAATGGGAAAATATAATTTTATATTAACTTTACACACTATTTGTAGCTGTTTTGATTTATTCCTGAGGTTATGAGTTGCCATCTGGTGTCATTTCCTTACTGAATACAACTTTGCTGTCATTCTCCTTTGTGATGTAATTGTCAAATATGTTACTTTCCTATTTATTATAAGCCTGGTAGAACAATTATATACTTACCATGGAATGAAATTGCTTTATAAATTAGTTACAGAAGAAATATGAATTTATATTCTTTTGTAATTGTATAATTATGTTACTAGCATGCTTTTATTTTCATGAGGACTTGTAATACTATCTGAGGTGACCATTTTTATCTCAAGGAGTTCATTTCAATGTTTCTTACAAGCATATCTGTTACCATAATCTATGTTATGTTTTTGTGTGAATGTCTAGTTTCTTTTCACTTTTGAAAGACAGTTTTGTTGGATATAATATTTGTTATGGACTGGGATTGCTGTTGCAAGCCTGAAATACATAACATAAGGAGGGTGAGGCAAAAGCATCATGAGTTACAGGCCAGCCTGGTTATATATTGAGAAACTGTTTCCCAAGAAAAAAATAACACTAAAAATAATGAAAATATAAGAAGTGGAGAAGATGGCATGAGACGGAGAAATAATCTTGGGGGAAAGATGTTGACTCTGTCATTCTAGATCCCATGTAGTTTCCACTGTCTTGGTGAGAAATCAGCTGCTCCTAATGCTGGACTAGTTGGGATCACCCTGTGCCTTTCACAAAATTACTCCATATGCAACAGTGGCTTTCAGGCTGTACCTTGCCTGGGAGGACTCCATTTTATAGGCAGTATTTGATTCAATTGTGTGTTTCTATGCAGAGGCAGTATAACCCTCTACTTTTAGACATCACTGATTATTCAACAACACCTGTGAAAAATATACCACTAAGCAGCTCACTATTAATACTACATGCCTATCTTGTGTGTACATACAAAGTAGACTGAGAACATAAGAACACAAGGTGGGCTTCAGTCATATCAGGAAATCTAGACCTGAGAGCATATTGAACTGAGGAAATAGTGTATCTCCTTAACATGCAGTACATAAAAAGCGAGTACATGTAACACCCACTCACCTCACATTGGACCACTTTGTGTCAACAACAATATACTATCAAGCAGAAAACTCCTAATTGTTCATGGGACTACAGTTCAGCTTGGTCCATACTGTTATTGTAGCCTGCTAGAATTGTTGTCTATCCCATCTCCTGTCTGACTGTCCATCCATTCATCCATCTATCTACCCACCCACCACGCACCCACCCATCCAACATGTTTCAGCACTTCTGCAACTTTTTAACCCTAAGGCCCAATTCAGCCTTGCCACTCAACAGCTGGGCTTACATTTCCAGCAGCTTTGTCACTGGGTTTGTTACCCAGCATTGCAGAAACTGTGCAGCTGCGTCACCCTTTGCCTGTTTCCAGTAAAGCTGCTCTGAACTCTGTGAACTATGTGGCCCTCTCTTTAGCCATTTTAAAGTTATTTTGTACATATCAGTGTATGTCTATATATCCATGTGTAGATGTAATTATTCTGATACAAAATAGGTGACCTAAGACTTAATTTTAGTTATAAAACCTGGAAAAAATAAAACTATCTATCAGCACCCAGTTATTAAGAGAAATTGGTATTGCTTGGCAAGTTTCAGTTAACAAAATCAAAATAGCTTCTGAATCTGTCGTGAATAAATTCTGACACTGACTTTCCAGAAATTTATCCATCTATGTTTCTGCAGCAGTGTGCTCACAGCATCATTCCTTCTATGGAATGACCTGTTCCCTCTGACTGGTTTGAAGATACTGTTTGTTTTCTGACATTACTGTCATGACACGTCTGTGTGTGTATCTCTTTATGCACATTACAATTTTCAGGGAATGAGCACAAGGGAATGCTTTGCATCCAGTGAAAGAAGCTTTCATTCTGGGATGGAGTGGTGGCTTGGTGGTTAAGAGCAGTAGTTGGTCTTCCAGAAGAACCAGGTTCAATTCTTACCACCTCCATGGCTACTCAAACCATCTATAGCTCCAGTCCTAGGGAATCCAACACCTTGGATTCAGGCTTCAGTGGGCACTGCATGCATGTGGTACAGATGTACATGTAGGCAGAACACTAATACACATAAAACTTAATTCAGTAATTTTTTTAAAAAAAAGGAACAGAAATGCTTACAGCCACTCCTCATTTGGCTGCTTTTTCTCTTCTTTCTTCAGTCGTAATACAACTTTCATGCATAATTCCTATTGTGCTGAAGTTTTGGTTGATGAAAATCATTCTGAGGCTTGGTTTGTACTTCTTCATTCAGGTCAGGTTTTAAAAAATCTCATTGCATAACTCCTGTCTTCAATAAAACGAATATGTGTTTTATTATCATTTTTCTTAATTTCTTAATTTATCAATATGAGAAGAGATTGTCCTCTAGTTTTCCTTTAGGTCTTTGAACATAGTTTTGTTGAATTACTACAATTTATGTCTTGATTTATTCTGTAATTCAAGCAGGGCTTCTGGAGCTCCATGAAGATGTACTGTCCTGCCTTAGTCCCCACCAGAACATCTTTATAAGAGCTATGTTGACAGTCTAGGGGATTTTCCTACCTGTGCATTCTTGAAATCAGTTTGTTCTTCCTTCTCACTTCTTTAAGTTGTCCTTTTTGTGTCTTTGTATATCTGATGGTTGGTATTAATTGCCATCTTGACAGAATCTGGAACTATCTGGGGCATAAACCTCTGGCCATGATTGTGAGGGAATATCTTAATTCAGTTCATGGAGGAAAGAAGGCCCAGCCTCAAAGTAAGCAGCAGTATTTTAGGACCCAATTAAACAGAAATGCCATGTACCTGTGTGATCCTCTCTTCTCCTGACTAGATGAATATGACCGCCTACTTCAATCTGCTGCTGCCTTGGCTCCCATGCCAGGATGAACTGTTGTACTGTGAACTGATATAACCCCTTCATTCCTGGATCATTTTTTTGTTAGGGCATTTCATCACAACCACAAGAGAAAGTAAGACAGTATGTTTTGTTAAAAATGTTTTACCTTCTGTATTATAGCTACTCTATCTATTTTATATGTCTCTATTGTTGCTTATTTGATTGGCTTTGGGTCTCAAAGGCCCTATTATCATGAGTCTACTTCTACTACAAAGTTCATCCTCTGTTGTTCTCCTCAGTTAGCTCAGCCTAGGACATTGTTCCAGTCACTAAAGGAATGAAAGTTTTATCACTATTCCCTATGACTGTCCCTAATTTCTCTGTTAAGCTCTCTGCCCGAGTCACCAAAGGCTGTTAGCCTCTGCTAATTGCCAATTGACCACTTTACTGCATTCAACAAGACCAGTATTCCTAAGAACATAAATTGTTTTCTAGTCCAACTCATGTGAGGCAGAATAGTTTACAGAAGTCACCTTTGAGTCTGTATTTGATAGCTGTCCTAAGGAAGGCTTATCTTCCTGATGCTCCCCCAGCTCTCCTGTAATCTTCTAGCTGATGCACTTTTATGTGTTGCTCTCTCCCATCCTTTGCTTCTTTATATTGTGTATTTATCACAACTCTTTCAATGGTGCTCTTAGGCTTGAAGTATTCCATATTTTGTTCCAAATAAAGTCAGTTCTTTTGGAGATTTATTCTTACAGCCTACAGTAGTCTCAAGGACAGTCTTACAGCCTTTGCCTTCTACTTAACAAAACTCCATACTACTAGTCACAAATTGGGGAGACAACCTACTTCTGAAAGAGTAACACCACAGGCTTCATTAGTATAAAAATGAAAGGTATTGTAGTCTCTGGTCTTCTTGACTTGCCTGTCCTGACATACACTCTCTACCTTGTAAGCTAACCAAATACAGGATACTTGCTGACACTTTATTCTCATCAGATCATGCTTTCTCCTATGAGGAGAGACTTGGTTTAAGAATGAAGGATATGATTCTACTGTCTTCACAAGAATGAAAATGGTCTAAAACGAGAAACTATGTCCCTATCTTTGGCTGTGAGACTATAGGAAGACCAGGACTGATTGGTTATGCATATCACTTTCCTTCTATTTACCTCATGTCAAGACTGTAATACAGAATTAAAGGGCAATGGGTATTCTTATGTGGTCCTTTCCTCAATTTGGCCACATTGAATATATCTTTCTTCTCTGACTTTTAATATTATTTGTCTCTTCAATTGGTATGTTGAAGAGGTACAACCAAACCTAACTAGTTAGGGCTATCAAGGTTCAGGTTTTGGCCCTGAGAACTCTGACAACAACTAAAGGCATAGCCTGAATCTTTCTGCAAGGTACTATAGCTCTCAACCAAGAAGAGCAGAGAGGCTGGAAACCTGTATTCTTACCTGCACCTACCAAAGTACAGTCCTACTTGTGGTGAGTTGGAATCAGGTCTTGGATCAAATGTCACAGATGTAACAGAACTGTTAAATAATTCAGTAGATTTTCATTTCTTAAAATACTATGGTGTTGGGATAAAACTCAAGGTCCTAATCATTCTATGTACCCATTTTACCATTGAACTACTTATTACGTCCTACTGGATTTTCTCTTTCTTTCTTTATAATTGAAAAAATATTATGCAACATATTTGATCACATTTTTCTTATCCCCCATTTCCTTCCAGATCATTCCTACCACCCTGCCCACTCAACTTTACTACTTCCTCTCTATTTCTCTTTAAAAACAAGCAAAATGAAGGAAAAAACAAAAGCAAAAATTCACAAAAATAGAAATCCAAATAAATAAGACAACAATAAGCTAAAAAAACACCCAAATGAAGCAAAATGAGACAAATAGTCTATAAACATACCATAGCATTCATTTTGTGTTGGCCAACTACTCCTTAGCTTGGTGCCTGCCCTGAATTATGGTTAATATACTCAGTAAGAGTCCATTAGGGAAAATTGATTTTTCCTTTGCAATTGGAAGACAACTGCAGATAGCTTCTTGGTTGGGGTAGGGAGCATATGTCTACCTCCCTTTCTTAATGCTGGGACCCCATCTGACTAGAATTTGCAAGGCTCTGTGCATGCTGCTATAGTTCCTCTGAGTGTATATGTGCATCAGTCTTCTTGTGTATGTAGATGTTTTTTCCTTAGAGTCACTTAACACCTGTGGCTCTACAATCTTTTCATCTCATTCACGTAAATCCATGAACCTTGAGATGAGGGGAGGGCTTCATGGAGACATCCCATTTAGGACTGAATGCTCCAAAATCTGTCACTCTCTCCATGTTATTATTCAGTTTGGGTCTCTGTGTTAGTTCCCATCTACTTCAGGGAAGAAGCTTCTATGATGGTGGTTGATTGAGGCACTGATTTATGAGTATAGCAGTGTGTCACTAGAAATCACTTTATTTCTATAGTTCTGTAGCAAGATAATAGGAGTAAGATTCCCCTTACCCATGACCTATCTAGTCTCAGGTCCGTGGCCACTTTATAAGTTCCAGGTATGGGTTCCATCTCATGGAGTGAACCTCAAATACAATTAGCAAGTTGTTGGTTACATGTGTTCTACCAGTATATCTTCCAGTCAGGTCCCTTTTGTAGGTAGTAGTGTTTTTAGCTGGGAGAAACTGATGATTACCTTTCTCCTCTAATAGTATGCAGAGTACCTCCAGTACCATGAATATTAGTTAGTAGGTGTAAAGTTCCTAGTTAGTGCCTTAGTGGGTTTTCCAAATGAAATGCTTCTTTATTGACTATAGGGTATTGGAGATTTTTCCAGAAATTTGCATTTAGTTAGAAATTTTTTATCAGTTACAGCTACTGCTCTATTGAATACATGTCCATTGGTCCTTATCCTACTATTCTAGGGGCATTTTTCAAATTCTCTTCTGAAAGGGATTTAACTAATCTAAAAGCAATTCTTTAATAACTTCTACTTTAAGTAAAAGGGCACTTAATTTATAAAAAGTGAATCCACAAAAAGCCTAATGTTCAGACAAACTCTCCAAATCTCCTCTGTTTCTGATGTATATTATTCTTTTGGGCATTAATGTTGTAGCCAATCACTGAACAATGACCTCAGTAAATGGGATGTGCTTGTTGCCTATTTTGAAATTATCTTACTTCTCTACTTGCACAAGTTAAAGTTAAATAATACTACTTGATGCTACAGGTACTTCTGAGTTATAATCAAGTACTATGTTATTACTACAATAGTAATGACACATGGCTTCTTCCAAACATCTAGTATTAATGTCAATACTAAAAGTAGCTACCATTTACTCCTATTAATGCATGAGTAATTAGAAACTCAAGGGCACAGCCAGGAAATAGTAGACTGGAGAGCTAAGTCCCAGACTCATGGATTTCAATGCCCTTGTGTTTAATCGCTTCATTGTTTCACACTGCTCTAATTGTTAACCAGTGTTAGAGACATTCATTTAATATGCCATTTTTCAATGTGTACTCCAGGTTCCCTGAGGGTCCTCATTACTCTTTCCCAAAGGACTCATGAAACTATTTTATGTAAGCTATTTTCATAATTTGAGGACATTATTTGCCTTTTTTCCAAATCTGATTCTCTAACTGAGGAGATAATACAGGGATGTTCTGGATGCTGTGTATCTCTGCCGGGAGTGCTGAAATGCTCACACAGATGCTTCTTGGATTTCAGTGGGGTGTGTGCTAGTGGACTAATAAATAAAATCAATGTATCTAGCCTGCTGAGCATGCTAACTTAGAGCACAATGCACCATAGAGCACTGGATGCTCATCCTGCAATTGTGTTGGTGCTACAGTGTGCAACCTTGCAAACACTGGTAAATGTCCTGGATGCTCATGATATGGTTATCCTGGAGTACTTAGCTCAATGGAAACATTAAGAAACACCCTGGATCAAAAACAAAATTGAGAGAATGGGCTCTGACCTCCACACAGCTGACAGGCATGTCCCCCTCTCTCTTACACACACACACACACACACACACACACACACACACACACAAGTTAATAAATAAAAATCAAAATAAATGAGCCATCCAACGGGATCATAGTCTCTTGGGGCATACAATAAATAATGCATCATTAATTCCTTTTTGCTGGAAGGAGAACAACGAAACACCGCACTGTCTGAAGAACAGGAAAATAACTGGTCATGTGAATCACCATGTACTAAAGGCTTTCATGAACTGGTATCCTTTGAGATTAACTTGAAAAATAGGTCAAAATTCTGAAAATGATGAGAAGATTGAGACAGGTAAATGGAATCTGGATGTAATTTGAGGCATAATACTCATTAAAAGATAGACATATGCAAGGGAGAAGATAGTGCATCAGTGTGCTTGCATCTAGGGTGACAAGAACCAGTTCCTTCCAGCAAATACACTGACAAAGAAACCATTCTAGCTTCTACCATACATTCTTATCCAGCAGCACACTTACTCACATGTATTTTGTAGTTAGCAATGTGTTCAGAGGCTTTTACCTCATTCTTTCTGACCATAGTGTTTTAGACAGGCAAGACACCAGAAAAGGCAAGCTAAGTCTTCCTCCATAATTAGAGGAAAGCAGCTAAAGAAAGGCCTTCTCTTTTCCTTCTCACTCTCTTCCCTTTCTCTCCCTCCTCTCTCTGAGGAGGAGCCAAAGCTGTTGGCAATTGAGAAAAGCCACATAGAAGGATTTTTGATGCCAAGTTGGCATGAATCCCAGAGTCACGTATATTTCTTCCAAAAGGGGATTGACTCCCGACTAAGAAACAACACTGAATTAGAAGGAAATATCCCAACCAGTGCAGGCATTTGCATTTAATTCACCATTTTTGCTTCATCACACCATAGCATTTTTACTTATTGAAAAAAAGGAAGGCACTATTCTCCCGAGAAAGGAACAAGAGTCATCCATTTGCCTTTTTTAGGCTTAAAGCTTCTACAATTATTGCAGGCTTGGATGAAACTAGATCACCAGTTGAAAAGCAACCCTACTTATTTCTGGTGCATGTATGCATGGGTATTCTTTCTATTCAGAAAGAGAAGCAAACAATCTAAAGTGAGAATGCATGGAAGTTCATGGACTTTGTTATATTTGTATGGTATTTTGTGGCCATAATTAAGGACCAATTATCTCAAAGAGACACATCTCATCTGTAAAGAAAATCAGAAAAAAATACTACAGAGGCATTGGGCAATTTTTTTGAATACCTGCCAAGGAAAATGTTGGGCCAGAAAACATATCTCTGAACCCACACTGAATGCACTTAAACTAAAACTACTTGTTTACTAGAAAGTTAACCTTAACTGGGTGTCCAACACTAGTATTCATTCAACTTAGGTCACCAATTACTAAGTACTAAATTACTAAGAACCTGAGTCAGTTCTGCTACATACTGAAGCACTGAGTGCAATATTACAGAAATATGTATTTTAATGTTCACATGTATGTATGATATTTCACAATGTTTTCTTGGTACTGTAGATGCTGATATAGTAGGGTATCTGCCTGTTCTTTAGTTAAAAGCTCAGTTTACCATGTCTACCACAAAGATTGAGCTCATGTTCTTTTACTTTATAGTTATACATTACTCATGGAACTCTCTGACCCTGTGTCTTGTGACTCTTAACCTAGGAATTCTTTTTAACTCCTCAACAATGTAGGTAATAGAGTGGCTGCTCATTGTCACCTGATAATGTAAGCAAAGAGAAGCATGGACTATATTTTTGACTTGTAGTGAGGAAGTGCTGATGGAGAACACTTAATTGAGTCTGAATTCACTTTTTTGTTTTCTTTTTTGAAGTCAAAATATAATCATACCACGTTTTTCTTCCATTCACTCCACCAAGTCCTCCCATATACCCCTTCTTACTGGCTTTGAAACTCATGGCCTCTTTTATCATTACTGTTGTTATATGCATTGTTTATATGTATATGCATACATTTCCATAAATATGGCCTACATATTCTGTACATTATTAATTGCACACAAGTTCTCAGGGCTAACCATTGGTATTGGATATCTAATTGGTATGCTCTTCCTGCGGAAGACTTTCTCCTATTCTTAGCATTCCTAAGGTGTCTGTAGTTTTTTGTGTAGGGTTAAAGCCTTGTGATCTTTCCCCCCAACCAAATTCACATCTATTGTTGTTTCTCTTGTTTAGCTCACATTAGGTGGCCATGTTGGTGAGACTGTATGGATGTAGTATCTGACATTATTATAAAACACAAACTCACAGAACACTCCCTGATCCTCTGGCTCTTGCAGTCTCTCCACCCTTTTCTGCAGTGTTCCCTGATGCTTAAGTGTAGGAGTGTTTATATATACACACACACACACTTGGGACTGGGCTCTCTAAATTTTGATTGACTGTGTTTTTCTATATGGTTTCTGTCTGTTTCAAAGAGAAGATTCCTTGATAAGAAGTGAGGATTACACTTCTCTATTGGTATAAGGACAAATGCTTAGAGTGTTGTTAACGACTTCACTAGCCCCAAATAGCAGGCTAGGTTTCCTTCCAGGCATGATTTCCCTCTTGTTGAGCACATCTTAAGTCTGATTATAGAGCTGCTGATAATCACCAAGGCCAAGGTTGCATAGTACTAGTTTACTCTTAGGGTTATTCTACCAAGCTAGTGATTAATATGGTTCATAGGCATCATAACAGGGTAGGACTATTGGCTACCTTCCTTCTTTGGATGCTTTTAGGAAACCTGGTACCACCTCATGGAAGAAGCATTAAGATCCAGCACATGAACAATACCCAGTTTTAAAGCTTAACTATGAACAGATTTTAAGCTGTTTTGTCTGCTATTGTGCTTCATATCTGGCAAAACAAATAAGAAAGCCTACAACTTTCCCTGTTTGGGACTAGGAAGAAGTTCAAACAGTGAAACCCGTCATCCAACCCTATGTACAAGTCACCTTAAAAGAAAAATCTTAAGTCAGTTTCCTGTTTCTGAACCATCAATACTGGGAAGGTTGCCTTGGACAAACTCATATAGTGACATTCTTCAGGGGGCACATCTTTGCAGAGCTCACATGTAAGGAAAGACATGGTGCATTGAATGACAATGACTGTAAATGGAATTCTTAATCAGTCTAGATAATAAAAACCTGGAGTCAGATATAGAAGAATCTGCTGAGCTATCAGAGAGAAGGAGCAAACCACTGCCACACCTTACCTACTTAGCATTTCAGTAGACAATAGAGAAAGCTCCTGTTTCTTCCTGATAATATCCTGTTTCTGCCAGCTAGTTCAGTGGTATGTTGCATTCTCTGACCTCCAAACAGGCTTTATTTGTACTAAATATTCTGCTTTTGTCAAAAATTTTAGAAAAAGTTATAACTAAGAAAACTATATACAATAAGTACAATAAGTATATACAATATATACAGGCAATAAGTACATCAACAATGCCTAGTCCATTAGCATTTAACAAATTCAGAGAAAATACTCCATTATCTATTCTTTCTTGATGAGTCCAAAGTCTTGTATCTAATTTACTTTCTTTTCTAATTTGCATTATCAAATTATCTTTAATGTCTTTCATACCTATTACATTTAACACATATTTAGTGGGTTTATTTACTGAGTCTGGTAAACCAGGAAACTATACTATCTAGTATTCAACTCCCTCAGAGACCCAAGAAGGAAATGCTATTCATTGAGTAAACAGGAAGTGAGAGAAAGCAACTTCCAAAAAATGTGAGCAATGACAGCAACAGCTGGCTGCCCAGCTTGCTCACTTCCTGTCTCTCTGTACAGACCTCCAGACCTCTATGGTTAGCTAATGGCAAACTCCATTCTCTGACATTCAGACAGGCTTTTTTTGTGCAAGCAAGATATGACCACAAATGACTATAATGAATCAATTTTCTCCCCCTTTTCCTATGAAGTCTTCTTATGGGATTAAAATCCTGGCTTTATGGAGTCATTTAAACTCAGTCCCATTTTAAAAACTCTGCATCCAAATAGCACAATCCTGCAGTTCTTGACCTCTTAATTCTTGACACTGGGAATCAAATATCAACATGACTTTTGGTGGTGACATTTATTTCCTCTTTGAAGTGTCTAAAACAATAGTATTAATTATGAAGTTAAATATGAGAAAGCTAGTACTTATGTGAAATAATCAACTTTTCCCAAATCACACAAGGTAGTAAATCATGGATCTGACATCAGGGTCTATGGTAATTAATCTTCATTGTGAATCTGATGGGGCTTAGAATTACCATGGAAACAAACTTCTGGGTGTGTCTATGAGGGTGCTTCCAGAAAGGCTTAAGGAAAACAGAAAAGAACTTCCCTGAATTCTGTGGGCTGAGGTCCAAAATAAGCATAAAGAGCAAAGTGAGATGGGTACTAGTATTCATCTCCCTGCTTCCTAATTGAGGAACCAAAGTGAACAGGCATTGCATATTCTTTTGCCACCTCAATCTCTTGCTGCCATTGAATGCTACTGCTGTCATCTCATATTCCTGCTGTCACACTTCTCCTGCTAGGATATACTATACTCAGACTGTAAGCCAAAACAAACCAACATCACTTCTTCCCTTCTGCCCTCCCCTTCCTCCATACCTCTTTCCCTTTCATCTTATATTCTTTAAGTTGCCTTTGTCATAACAAAAAAGTAACTAATATAGAACCTTAGCTTACCCATTACTCTATGCTGTTAAAAAGAATTGAGGAGATTCCTGTATAAATAAATGTATAGGGCAGGAGATGTTTGATGTCTAACAAATATAAGCCAGATCTTGATAGAATATAGATGTTGATGAATATATTCACCCAACTGGAAGTAGAGCTTTCCTAAAAATAAAGGGTTGTATGCATTACTTGCAAATATTCCTACTCCATATGTAAAACATGCAACTTCCACGAGTTCGTGGCAACATGTTTATTTTCCAGTCTAATGTCTTTCATATTCTACCTCACTGATAGGGGCTACTGGTTGACTATCAGTAGTGACTGCTCATTCTATCACCTGTTTTTAGCATGCATGTAGCACACTGCATGTAGTACCTGTGTATACTATATTGCTTGACACTAGATGTACCTCCTAGTAACCTGGGAGATAGAGAGACTTTGAAGACACCCAGGATCCCTGGTAGGGTCTGACTCACTGCTTGAAGGAAAGTACACCCTAATTGGAGCATAACATCTGACATTCCCCGATACACCAAGAAATCACTGCAGTTGCAAGATTTGGTTTGCAGCATTGGCTGGTTGGAGAAAACTGTATTTTTCCATAAACGTTTCTAATCATGACTACTGATTCTATTTACTCTGAGTGTCCCTCTCACTCTCTGGTTATTGGTGGACATGTACTCTACAAAGACTTGTTAGATCTGAATTTGCATGGTAGAAAATATTAGACAGGTGGCAGATTATTCAGCATGGTTAAAACAGTTTTGCTATAAACAAGGTAATAATAAAAATGATCCAAGAAGCAATGTGTTCATGCTCATAGAGTCCTGGAACATTAGACTGGTCCTTTTAATATCCACAAAACTGCTGCTAAGGAAGCCTTCCCAGAGACTAATTTGTTACCACACCATGTAGGGGCTGGTTCTCATCATGGTCCCATGGATAAGGCTTTATTCCTATATCCTTTTTATTTATTTGGTGAGGATACAGAATGCAGATGCACATAGAGTGCTTTGCTACTTGATGGCTAAACACAAATTTGAACCCGGTCTTTGACTCCAAGTAGAGCTGCTCTTATTCATTTGCAACATAAACTATCTTTAAATGTCATCTTCTGTCTCCTTATAATGAAGAAACCTAAGTCCCAGAGAATTGTAACTCACTGAAGAAGGGAAAGCAGAAATCACAGAACTCATATTTCCTTATCTACGGAGAAACACTGACTCCCATTATATCTACAGTAACATTAAAGTGTAGCACAAGTTCTAATGGGTCTTAATAATAAAAAGCTGGAATCAGATATTAGGGGGTGAAAGCTGAAAGATTAGGGAAGCAGAGTAGCCAGCCACTAGAGCCCTTACATCTATGAAATACTCAGACTGAATAGATTCAAAGCTCCTATCTCCTACCACCTATATTCCTCTCTCTGCCCAGACATATCACTTCCGGTCTGTCTGTCTGTACATACCTGCATACCTCTATGGTTATCTATACATCTTCTTATCTTCAGGTAAGCTTAATTTGTTAGAGTATAATAAGGTATTACCATCCTGAAATGTTAGGGCAAAAGCCACAGTAGCCACTTTCAAATTCTTTAAGTTGAGGTCTGAAGGAAGCCTGGGAAGGACAGTTTGAACATTGTATTATCCTGGGGAATCTGGAACTTCAAAGAGAGGCTGGGATTGCTTAGTGTATGAGTCAATTAAGCTTAGACCTGTGGAAATACAATAGATCATTAGCGTTCTTCTTCATCTACTCTCTAGTCTCTCCCCCTAATATTCCCCTTGCTTTTCCAGGAGAAAAGACAGCTGTTCATTTTGAGCTAATCCCATGTCACACTTACAGATTTGTTATTTAGTACTTCAAACACAGCTCTGCAAGGATTTGTTCACCTGCCTGTGCCTCTCACTAGACTGAAAGTAAAGCTTGAGGGTGAGAGGAGTGTTGTGCTTCCTTTGAAACCTCAAGCTTCTCAGATAACAGGTACTTATGGCATCTATAATGACTGTGCAGATGGGTGGCTGACATTGAATTATCGCTTGCTGTGAACACTCTTAGCTCTTTCATTGAGGAGGGAGAAAAGGGGTAATTGGTGAAGCAAGAGAGTGAGAGTCAGAGGAGCAGTCAGGCAGAGACAGCATGGGGATGAGTAGATGCTATCACTCCCTAAAGTTTATGTGAAGGACAAACACACTTGAGTAAAAAATGTGATGCTTTGTATAAATAGGTATTTGACTATAGATATTTCTCCTGAATATGAGATCAGAATAAAGATGAGGCAGCCTAACTATAGGATATTAGAATCAAATCTTTAATGACTTCTGAGAAACAAAGCGTATGTTCAGCAAATGCTCTTTCATGCACAGAACACCTTCTGTGCTATTCACCAGGTGACCCTTAAAGTGTCACAGAAAGATATGCAACTTCTGAGGCTTTGAAAATATGTTCATCTAAAATTTTCTTTGACTTGCTTAAGGCATATTATAGGGGAACCTTCAGTAAAAGAATGAGGTAGGGGAAAAGATGCTAACTAAAATACAAAATGACTTACTCTAATGCCTTCACAGTTGAACACCATGAGGTATTTAACTAAGTGGCTTAAATGGAAAATATTTTTAGAAATGGAGAAGGATGACAGGCATTATCAGGCTGAACTGGAAAAAGTGGTTTAGAAAAATCCTCAGTAGTCTTATAGGAGGACATATTATCAATTCTTTGAATCATAGCATGATATCCATACATATTCAGGGCATTTTTCTTCAAATGTCAGAATATTACATCGCAAGTTCATATCTGATTTTCTGTAGTTCTTATATCTAGGTCTCCTTAGGAATTTCAAACTATACTGTTTCCCCCAACGGGGTAACCCTGAATATTTAGGCCTTTAAGAAATCAAAACTCTGAAGTTGCTAGTTGTGAGGCACCTGCTGTGCACATGCCCTGAATGTGTGAGTGGGAGAGAGAAGCTTGTGTTGGGGGAAGTCTTGTGTGTGGGGAGAGGAGGAATGAATTTGGTAGGCTACCCTCCTCCCTGAAGAGAAAGGAGATGATTATAGGCAGGAAGTGGTTGTGCTGGGTGTCTGAAGATGTGCAATGGGGACTCAACAGGGTATTTCCTTCCTTGCAGATGAGAAAAATAGAGCAAAAACAATAAAGTGATAGATATGCAAACATGCAGAATAAAAGCAGATGCCTCTGAAAATGACAAACTCTGGCAATACAGTTTTACTGAAGAAGTGTAATTACAGGGCCTCTGGTATGTCCTGATGGGAGCACACATTTGCAAACTATTGTCCTACTTATAAATTGTGTGAGCAAAGAAGTTACTTCTCTTGTCCTTTTCTTTGTTATTAAAAGGAGAATAATGATACTTCTATAAAGATGTTTTAAGGATGGGCTGTAATCTGTCAGGGATTGGTCATAAACACAGGATGGATAATTGGTAGTGCTGTCAGTGTTAGTGAAGATAATGCTACTTAGAGTGAATGTGCAAGAGAGAAATGAGAAAAATATGCTATTTTTTTCTTTAAAAATACTGCTGTCATCAAAGCTCACTTTCACCAAGAAAGGCCTCAGTGTAGGACTCTGGATGAGCATAAATGATTATAATCAACTAAAACTCATCCTAGTGTCAGGTGGAGGCTCACAAAGGCACCGACAACAGCCTGGGAAGATGCCCCTCAACCACTGCATGAGAATTCTATTTTAATTTAGCATTTGGAGAAAGAGCTTCTCAGATCTACATGTTCACTTCTAACAATGTGAAATCATAGTTATTTTCTGTCTATTAAACTTTATAAGATAAGCATAGGCTAAGAACTTTAATGATGTCTGATGCACAGGGCAAAGAGAAGAGTATGATGAATTGTCTGGCTTGAGCCATTTATTCCAGTGGTATCTAGTGAGAGAAGCATAATAGAGAACTAAGAAGTCATGAAGAGCCTTTTTATGTTAATAGCACCCACGTGGTACAAGCATCGTATGGAAGGATGCCACACCACACAAGCCCAGTGGGCAGGAAGTGAATGAACATTATTGGAGGTTAGGTATCAGGTTAACAGCAGGTAGCAGGAATATGCATAAATAGCAGTAACAAATAGAGCACTTAAAAACAACATAGGGAACTGAATATAGAAAAGAAAATCAGAACCACTGAGACATTTCACTTTAGGAAAACTGCTGTCTGGAAGTAATGATTCTAACTATACTTCTTTCATATTGAAGGGCCAAGAACTTCGTTATGTGAGCTATTTGTTTTACATGGAGTGTTTACTTCCATTATTTTGACACCTCAGATTGACCCATCAAGGGATGGCCAACACAAGGATGGACAAAGTGTCCACTTTAATAATTTCAGAAGTTTCACTGTATACAGAACTTAATCACTCTTTCTCGGGAAGTAAAATATCATCAAACATGTATCTTCTGTTAAAAACAGAATAAATCTTACCATTTCTTAGTTGAATGATATGATACAAGGTGTTATGAACGAACAAGTCAGGTACATCCTTCAAGTATTTTATATCATTTGTAGTGTTGGGTGGTCCTTTTATTTGATTTAACAAAGAATATCATTAAATGATTCACCACCACTAACTATGGTATCATTGTCCCCATTGTTTGGGATCTAGGAAACCATACGCAGGGACAGAGAACTAGTACTAATCTAAGTGTCCCTGGTTATTATTTAATAGCACCATTTGTCATTGAAAAGTGTATTTTTGAATAGCTTTATCGTCATCAAGGGTAGAACAAATTGCTACATCCTCACTGTCACTTGGGAATATGGAATTTTGTAATTCTGTCTATGACTTGTATGAGGTGGAAACTTTTAGAATTCCAGGAAGAATTTTATTTTTAAAAAACCTGTTGTTTGGGTCCAATTTTGATGTGTATCTGTGATGCTTTTGAAGTGACATGTTCCTCCATGTAGGGTGGAATTCCAGTCTACCCTGCAAATCACCTGTGCCTTTCAAGTATTCCTGCTACAAGCAGTGTGGTGATTCAACATCCTTGGGAAAATGAGTCATCTCAGAAATGAACTCATTAGCCCTCTTGTGCACCTAATAAGTGCTTCGATAACTACAGACTTCAATCTCGAGTTCCCTGTAGAGTAATTCTCGTCTTGCAAACCTGTCATCAGATAACATTAATGTCTTTGTGAAAAACAATTTTCTTTCCAAATCCTCTCTCAGGTAGTTGAAAGTAAGAATTAGACCACTTATTTGTCTGATTTTTCTAGCCAGAGATAATAATCCTGGAAGGAAAATAAAATTTGGTAATTATACATATCAAATCTCTAGCATGTTCTCTGGAAAGATAAATTATATGTTGTTGTTCAAACATACAATAGTCAGAATTTCTCAATTACTATGTAATGAGTGTGCTGAGTGCAGAGAAGAAAAATTGAAATTGTACTCATAATATGACATTTTGCTGTCTTTAATTGAACTCTTCAAAATAAGCTTACAATTCTCACCTGTCACACGCTTACATGTATGATATGACAACTATTTCATATCATACCTTCTTCATAGGAAATCTAGGAATCATTGTGTCAGATATTATGGGAATTCCATCAATGAACCAATTACAATATTTCAATCATAACATTTTGCACACCATCACCAACAAATCACAGGTAATTAATATCAGTAACATAAAATGGTGTTTTTATTGTTAGTAGAAATTTATTCAATTGTATGAGGTGATTGCTGTGTTAATCTGATTCTAACAAGTCTGAATGAAGGCCAGGTGGTAAGTCAGTGCTCTACCACCAGAAATATTGCAAGGTGAAATTAAATTTTAAGCCTATGAATGATGATACATACATAAGCAATCTGAATGTCTTAAGCCTTTCAGCTAGTGTAAATCAGAGCACATTAAATGTTTAGGCTTTGAAATTCAGTTCAGCTTCTAGTTAGGCTCCGTGGTTGATTATCCTTTTCCAAACTGTTCAAAGACATCATCAATCAGATTTGTGAGCCTCAGAATGAGTATTAGAGTCAGCACATGAGTAGATTAGAGTCCAGCCTTGAAAAGAAGAAATGTGTATTTTGATTTATTTTGTCAGGCTTGCTTTTTAAAGGCATTACAGCCTACTACAACCTTTCTCTCCCATTTGCACGATGATATCATAATGCAGAAGGAAGCTAATATCTGTACTTAATGGAGAATGTGTACAATGGCAGAGAAACACCAAATGTGAAATTTGAAGATCAATATATTCCTGGCTTCTTTTGAGTGTTGTCCATGTGGCAGAGGAAGAAACTAGTCTCAGCCAAGGAAAATATATTGGCAAGAACATTCTGAGAATTACACGATAAATGTCCTTTATAGATTTTCAATGTTTCACAATCAAGATCTTGTGAGTAGCCATTTCTTGTGGCTTTGGCTCATTACAGATTATATTTTTAACTATAAAAATAAAAATTAGCAAACATGTTCTGTGTTTTTTTTTTCATTCTGGTCCTTTTTATGTCACTCCAAATGTCTTAACACAAATATATCTTATGATTGTTGCCTATCATTTTATTACTTGCTGATACTAGGCTCATATTTCCAGGCTAGAAAAACTATCAACTTCAAAAGTTTATCAGACATCTGGGAGGTCTCAGTGTCACCTCTCCAGTAAATAGATTGTTAGTATCTATTAAATTTTATTTGATGACTCTCCCTAAAGGATGAAAATAGGATTATTATTATTATGGAAGTAAAAATTTTAAAGTATACAAAATCCATGGTCATCATCATCATTGGGCAGCATTTAAATATTCCTTATGATAAAGACTGAAATACTTGTCTTACACATTATTCATTTTATTTCTGGAAACATTATGAGACAGCCATGGTTGCTGCTCTATTCTAGAAACTGAAAAACTGGAGTAAAGGGCCCAGAACAGTGCTTGTTGGAGGTAGCAAATGCCTGCTAAGCAGTATTAGGATTCTGCAAGAATTCTGCCTATAACCTCTTGTGTGCAGAGGCCAGATTTCTGTGGGTCTGTGAGGGATGCTGGTATATAGAAATGACCCTTGGAATGTTATCAAGCATGTCCTGGTCATGCCTGAAGCCCTTGGAACCAGACAGGCAGCATGGTGCCCTGGGAAGAAGGATAAGAATTCCATGCTGAATAAAGGAATGGAAAGACTTGTATTTGTTTCTTTTAAATGTTATAGCAGAAACACTGAGTTGTTGTATAGATGTATGGTATTCAAACTAGAAATGTTTAAAATTCTCCAGAAATCATGTAAAAATTCTGAAGAATGCATTTTTCCTTCCCTCTAAGGACCATTTGTTCTCACTTTCTAGTATGCTAACTGGAGCTGTTAGTATAAACAAAGGCAATTGATGTTATAGGCTAGGTTTAACACTATCTCATTCATAAGAATATTAAATTATTTTAGGCAAAGTGGCTGTGTCAAACCAAATAGAAATAAAGGGAAAGTGGTAATTAGACTATGTTAAAATATAACCTCTAAGGATATTAAGTCTGTAAGTGCTCATCCATGAAAAATTAGAATGCAAGAGGTTACACCATGTATTGGCTTATTTTGTAAGATATCAAATTACTTCTCATGAATAAATATGACTAATAATGGTAACTCTATAATTTAATGCTATGATATTAAAAATACTTTTTGACTAAAAATTGTCTACTTGTAGATGCTTTTCTGTAACCAAACCCTAAGTAAGGAGTAATTAAGTGAACATTGCCTGTTGACTCTACCAATAAAATTTTATTTTCTTATTCTAGATTCTACTCATAAAATATTTTTATAAATGCTGGTTGAATAAATACTGAAACTTAAATTCTCCCTGAATTTGACTTTTCAGTTACTGATAATCAGGTTGAATCACATCACATATTAAAGTGAGGGTTTTTTTTCCTGAGGCAGGCATTTTGATAGACACTAAGACTATAAGGTAGACTGAAGGAAAAAAACTAATTTCACACGCTAGAATATGCAGAATCATACAACTTGATGCTGTTTGGAAACATAAAGCATAGAATGTAACCCCCATCTCATTGACATAAGGAGCCTGAGAGCAAAGTGAGTTTACAATAGGACCCAGCGAGGGTCAGAGGGAATTAGAAGGAAGCATGTACTCCTCATGTCAGAGTCCTTGACACCCTGAGTTCAGGTTTGCTTTGGATTTCTCTCTTTCCTGGTTTTGCTCAATCTTTTTTCCCATCTTGCTTTTTCTACAGGTTCATCTATTTTGTCATTTCACACTCTTGTAACACGATTTGCAGGGAATCCTTGGTAGCAAGAGGAAACTTTGACTACATTTCCAAATAGAGACTATATTCTAAGCATTGTTTGGCCCCAGGGTTATAAAAGTACTGGCACTTTGCCTTCCTTTTACAATATTTGAGCCTACTTGGGAAGTAGCATACATCAGCAAACCATCCCTGGGAAGCAGAGCATTGGTGCTAGTGTTTAGAGAGTGAGGTAAGAACTGAGAAGGTGATTAAACTAAAATCACTAGGGTAAGCTCAGAAATCTTGCAAAGAAAGCCATGGATTTATAATGAAGACTAAAATTTTCATAGGTATTTGTTAGAAAACAAGGCACAGCCAGGATAACCAAGGTGAAGATAGAATGGGAAAAGAGAAGAGCAATGCTATGTGTTGAACAATGGTGTTAGAAAACTATAGTGCAGTGTTCTGCAGTACTTAACTGCTTGTTTCATGGACCCAAAAGAAGAAGGAGCCCTGTGTACAGGGCTCAGTATCAGATCCTGTTCCTCTGGCAACTGCTGCAAAGATAAAGCTTCAGGATCTACAGCGTTGTTCAAAATTTAACCCTACACTTACAATTGACAAGTAGGCCCAAGCTGGCATTTCATACATCAAGTCTCATACATCTACAGGAGGATGTGATAGATTCTCATCAGTCAGCTCCTTCTGTTGAGGTGGAAGACTTCTCTAAATCTGTGTAAGGTACACTCATACATCCCTCACGGTTGATGTTCCATAAGAGAATTCATAGTCTCTACCTTCTCAGGTCTGCATAGTCCAGTAGTTGGTAGTTACATTATAAAGTACAGTGGGCTTCACATCAATGGGTTCATCCAACACAAATAGAGTTTAAAATATTTTTTAAGCTGTTTCCTTACTGAATAAACATAGATTTGGGTTTTTTTGGTCTATATTCCCTATATGTTGCATTGTAAATATTATATAAATTGTAAATATTGTATAAATACAATGTGTTCTGTAGTATAAGTAGCACAGAGATGACAGGAAGTAAAAGTTAGAATAAGTTGGATGCAAACACTCTGCATTTTCTATGAAGAACTGAATACTTAAGAATTCTGATACCTACAGGGGTCCATGGCTATCAAGGGACAACTGCATTTGTTTTTCTTTTCATCTACAAACTGTGGCTCATCTGTAACTCTAAAGTGACTAGATCCTGAGCACAATAAATGGATGTTCTGGAGCAATTCTGGAGACACAAAAATATGAGAAGTGTCTGGTTGAAAGTTGTCTATTTTGGGCAACCACATCTGAGTTTGCCTTTATAACATGATTTTGGAAAACTTGAGATTATCATCTCCAGGTTTGCATGAGATGGCTGAGCATTGAATTGCTCCAAAGTGAAATCAATCTCATCTATATCATGAAGTCTACATAAAATTACCACAGAAGCTGGGTGGTGGTGGTGTAAGCCTTTAGTCCTGGCACTCAGGAGGCAGAGACAGGTGGCTCTCTGTGAGTTTGAGGCCAGCATGGTCTACAAAGCTACACAGAGAAACGCTGCCTCAAAAAACAAAAACAAGCAAACAACAACAAAAACCCCCTGCAGAAATCAGTTTGGAGAGCTTTTACTAACACAAAATCCTGCTTCATCCTTGAAGTCTGTGACTAGTATCTGAAGTCAAGTGTCATGTGGGACCCAGTCATCTTATTGTGGAACCAGATGTTACTTTCAGGAAGATACTCCCAAAATTGATTTAATAAACAAATAACCATCCAAATTGTGTCTTCCATCTTTGTGTGATATAGTGATGGCGTAATGATGTAGAAAAGCAAAGAAGCAATCTTTTACCTTGTATATCTAAAAGTCGTACCTCAAACTTATATGTCCTAAGACTTTCCTGTTGAAAATATAACTACAAATGGCTGGCTCCTGACATTCTTCCATCATATTAGCATGCTCCTTCCTTTACATCTTCATGGTGTTTTTCATGTTAACTGCATTTTCCTGCTCATCATATTTCCCAATTCAATGTCTTTGAATTCACAGACCCCATGAAATTTTGCTATCCAGAATTTCTCACTTGCTACCTCACTCTGATAGTACCCACCATGATTTATATCTGTTGTTCACGGATCTCTTGTGTTGTGATAGTGTTCATTTCAGAGTAAGAAATGGTTATACCTGTAACTGTAGGTTTCAAAGAAAGATAATGAGGCTCCATATGTACATTTGTAAGAGGATGACCTGCTTTTTTGTAAGAAATGCAGGGATGCACACAAGCTTATACTGATCTATGATAGTAATTCTGGCTGCTAGGATTGACACATAAGATTAAATTTTGACTTAGGAACGCTGAAAAATATGAGAACAGCATTATATCCCAAGTTGCTTTCTTTTGCTTAAAAAATCCACTAGCTACACCTTGCTTTTGAAAACCCAATTCTCGTCTCTTATGTTCACTAGCTCAATATAAATTTCAATGTAAATTTGGATATAAATTTATAACCCAATCAATTATATCCAGAAAGGAAACTTTGAGAAAATTATGTTTGTAAGAAATGAAGCATAATAGAGGATATTAAATACAGAATCAGGTATAACCTGAATTACATCTTGTATCTCCCCATTTCTTGCTATATAGATATTATTTCTTCTGAATTTCACAAGTAATATGAAAATATTACAACCTAAAGTAATTCATGTCACAGTGTTTTATTTGGGTAGTGACTTTGATTCAATTCGGGACAGGTTTAGAAGGAAGTTTTATTTGTGTTTTATTTGTGTTTGTAATAATCTTTGAAAAGTTTAGAAATAAAATTCCTGCCTAATTTGTCATTTTTCTATGATGAAAAATATTGACTAAAATTTTCAACCACTTCCAGTATTATCTTGAATGAATAGCCAGCTTAATTCCCAAGGTTTCTCTGCTGGACTATCATGCAAAGACAGTTCAAATTTTGGTCTGAAATTGGGTGCTATATTTAAAATGAAAAAAAAAATCATTTTGTGTTTACTGATCACATATAGTATACTCACTGTTTTAATTTGCTTGATTCTGCCAAGCAGATTGTCTCTCTCATTCGTCCAGCATCTTCCCTGGAAGACAAGATACAGACTCCAAAATCATGCTAAAGAGGGATAACACACAGGGCTACCCTCTTTTTTCTTGACTGATTAAGGACAAATGTGAATAACTCTTTTGATTTAGCCTGAAAGATAAAGTTGTGTCTTGACTTCAGTTATTTTGGCATTGTTAGCATTTGGGAGGTGTTTGGGGGATCAAGGTACCTTAATGCCAGTGTGTCACTATACTAGTGGCATTATCTCTTTCCTATACATGTGGGGCTTTGGCCCTCTTTAGTACACACTATTACCTTCTCTGAAACCTTCCACAGTTACTAGGTACTCGGGTACTGAATTTTTGCACATACAATGAAGAAATACTTTAAAAAAGGAAAATGACTTGCCCAAAGCTCCTGGGAAGTTGGCTGCAGATACCAAATTAAAATTGAAGGCTCTATTTGCCTGTTACCTCAGTACTAATCTATTACAACAAGATACATATGTACCTAACTCGTTTTGGAGGTTAGTGAATCCCTCCCTTGCAGCCACACATAGTAAGATCTCAGTAAATACTTTATCAATGGACTAGAGCCTCTTGTTTTTATTCTATTCATATGTATTGTTCTTAAGCTTCTGTCATCAAGAGCTTTATTTAATTTTCCTGTGTTTTTCCCTTATAACTATCATTATTTTCTTCTCTTTAGAAGCATGTATTTAATTTTACAAACTTATGAGTTTCATTGTGATATTTACATTTGAGACTGAGTTATAATATCACTCTACTCATTATACTCTTTTACCCCCCAACTCATAGTGGCCCTAAATTGTTCCTGAATACATTTGTTTCTCTTAATTTTAAAAATAACTTCTGTCTATGGACAATAACATGGAATTGTATAGAGTAGCTTGGTACTGTTTTCATTACAAATCTCTTGAGCATATCTTTCTCAATACTCTGACCACCTTCATTCTTATCTTCAAAAACATCTTTGATAGATTCCCATTATTCTCAGGAGAAATGTGCTTTAAAAAGCTTACCAAGCCACAACATGCTAAGTTCTGTGTATTTCTCAGTTTCAATTTCACATTATTTCATATATGCATGATTTACTTCAAATTACCGATTTGAATGCTTAAGCTTTCTTATTTGGTGTAGGATTTGTCATCTCTTTCAATTTGATTATTATAAAATAAAACTAATTATAGTAACTACTCTGTAAGTTTGTTGTGAGAATTAAATAATTCTTCCATTGCCTCTTATTTTATAACCCATAACTCTTTGCTTGGCCTTCTGTAGTACTTGATGACCCTAGTAGCAGAACTGCTATGGAAACATGAGATTCTACATACATCTGATAGCCTTAGCTAGTTATTACTAAAGAATTCCAACTGGGCTGTGGTGGCTCTTACCCTGAAAGCCAGCACTCGGGAGGTAGAGGTAGGCAGATTTCTATGAGTCGAGGCCAGCATGATCTACAGCATAAGTTCCAGGATGGCTAGGGCTACACAGAAAAACACTTTCAAAAAACAAAATAAACAAAAAAGATTTATATACTTCTAGCTTATTTTTCTTGCAAAATTTAGTGCTACTATCTTAAACTACAGGTAATTTTTTCCACTGCAACATATAATCCAGGAGAGGAAATTATAAGACACTTTTAATAATAAAAGATTAAATTTGGGTCAATATATTAAATACTGGCAAAAAAGTAAGTTTTCTGGAATTATCTGCTCTGCAGTTGCAAAATAATGAAGTCATGGGCTTCTTTGGAGTTATCAATAGTCAATTCTTTAAAATTATATGAGGAAGTAAAGGAATTTTGAGTATCAACCCAAACTTAAAAAGAATATTGAAGCTGGAAAGGTCAGCAATCTGACTTCAACAATTATAATAAGTATTGAAATCAAAATATTGTAGTATTGGCTAAACGATAAACATGGAGAACTGTAGATCTGAATAGATAACCAAAAATTGATGTATACTAATAAAGTCAATTGAATTTTGATTATAAATAGCATCTTTCCATGACAAAGGACACATATCTCTTGACTTAATTTAAACAAGGTTTTACAACTGGCACATTGAATCCATAGTTGAAAAAATTGGGATTGAAAAAAATTTCCTTCTGGAATCACCAAAGCAAGGATTGAAGGGGCATAGAAAACATCTGGGATGCTGGTCAGGTTCCATTTTCTAAAGTAAAGTCTGAGTTACTCAAACTCAGATTTGGATGCATGCTTAAATTCAGTGGAACAGTAGTAAGAATCACATGTTTGATTGTATTTACATTTTATGACAAACAAAAGTTTAAGCTGAAACATTACAATTTCAAGACCTACCAAAATAATCTAAAAGGGAAATTTGAAAATATAAAATTATTACTAAACACATAGACAAAATGAACAATGATTTTAGGGCCAGGAGGCTGAGAATGCACCTGCTTAGGAAACATTACTGATTCCTCCTTCTGACTTTTTTCCCAGGTAGAAATTTCATACAGAAGAATGATATGTGGTGGAAACGAAGAGGGTCCAAAGAATATCAACAAAAAGATTAAAGGGATAGAAAATAGTCCCAGTAAGGAAAGATAAAAGGAGCATGGGTTATTTTGTGTAATTTTCAGAACAGAAGTTGAGAGATTGCTTAACAGCCCTCTTTGCCATTTATAAAGGAAATGTATTGTGTTCATGAAGACCCCAGAAACTACTGGGGTTTTGAGTTCATCTTATTCACTCCTCCCCACTTTGACAAGGACAACACCAGTGTCCATGGAAATAGTAAGTAATATGCTAAATATTTCTTGGCTTGTTAATGATTAAGTTTGAGTACAGAATTATCCATATAGAGCTAAAATAGTATATATGTCTGCAATTTAAGACTCTGTCCAAGAAAATATCAACTTTTCAATACAAAAATGTGAAATCCATTAGACCAACTTGTCCTGACAGTGCTTTGCTCATATACCCATGTTTTTGTAGTCTGAATAAACTCCTGGCTGTCTTACATACTTGGAAGCTTCCAGTCCTTAATAAAGCTCCTGACTGGGATAAGTAGACTAATCAGATTCTACTAACCTTTGTTTGGGGTTTATTTCACCTAGGGATACTAAAAAAAACTGGCTTCTTTAGGATATATTGGCTGCCTTTAGCTGGTTCACTTAGAAGGAGAATAAACATCTGGTCTTATAATCATAAGCATGATGATCCTTTGGACACTGTAGAACATCAGCAGGAAGTCATGGCTTCTAAAGTCACTTTCCAGCCATGAGAGAGGCTCTTTGATGTTAACTGAAAAACTAAAGTGAGTCGATTGAGAGTTAATAAAGCACAACCTTGACCACATTGCTCTTAAACTCACTAACCATTCAAGACATATATCCACTAAGCTCCCTGTAACTTTGACTCTCTTTCATGGGCTTTCCTGGGTATTTACAACTAAAGGCATTAAACGTGATATCATCCAGAAGAAATATTTGTTTTGAAAAGTAGATTGCTAAGAATAATTTTATCAACTTAATTACTAAAATAGATAGCCAATGTTTGTTGTAAAATGTTGGGCAGATTGCATATATTCTTGTGTTTGATATTAAGAACTTACCAAGGTAAGCAATATTCTTAGATTTGTTTTACAGATAAGAAAAATAACAGTGATATGTGTGATTATTTTGGTTTCTGCTTAAGTTCAATGTCACAGTGTGGCAATGTTAGAATCCAGCTAAGTTGTGTCTTATACTAGAGTGATGGTTGAGAACATTGGTACACATATTATTGATACAGGTGATATGGGATTAAATGGTGTCTTGCTGACTAACTGGCGGTCCTTTAATTTTCCTTTTAGAGACAGAAAAAGGAAAGAACAAGGCCCAATCAGTCAAGTTTCTTGGGGCCCATTTATTTTATTCAAAAATAAGGGCAGTGGAAATAGAAGGAGACCATACCCAATAAAAGGATGTGTTTTCCTTTCATGTTAAAGAGATTTTCTATCACCTCACCTGGAGATAAAATAAGTTTCCCAGGCTTTAAAAGCTGAGGGGAACTGGTGAAGATGGTAATCTACATTTGGGACACTATCTCTGTCAGCTTGCCGCAGGTTCTCTTCTATCATCACATGCTGGCAGCTCTTCAATAGCCAATGGAGCCTCCTGATGAGAAGTGTGGTTAGTTTTACACTAAACACACTTATATGGAGAGAAGAAAAAAATCTTGGTCTTCCCATCATGTGTTGGCAACAGATGGAACCCATGGGAGCTTCAGTAGAAAAATCAAAAAAGTGTCACTCAAGGAGACATCAGCTGATTAAATGGTTCATGAACAACATAATGTTGGGAAATCAACTGGTATTTTGCAATTTCAACCATCTGAAATTTTCAGTTTTTGATTTTGGCCCAGCATACATATTTCAGGATTTAATAACCACAATTAGCAAATTTTACACAAAACACCATTAACTATTACCTGAATTAAAAAACTACTCTGTAGCATGATGGTTTCTACCTGGCTGGTCCTGCTGCCCTTCTCTGCCCCAAAGAAACACAAAGACACTATATTAGTTATAAAGCTGTTGGAAACTGGCTATGGCTTCCTACTGGCTATCTCTGTCCAAATTATTAACCCATTTCTAATAATCAACATAAGTATTTCCATATGATCTTCTCTTACCAGAGAAAGGCTCTGGACCTCTTACTCCTTTGAGTCCTATATCTGGACTGATCAGTGTCTCCACAGAGAAGATAAAAGAGAGGAGAAGAGGAAAGGAGCAAAGAGAAGAGAAGAGAAGAGAAGAGAAGAGAAGAGAAGAGAAGAGAAGAGAAGAGGAGTGATTTCCTGCTTGTCCCTGCTTATATACTGCTTCTGCCCAGCTATGTCACTTCCTGGGATCATATGACAATTCCTCTCTGCCTACACATCCCAGAATCCTCCTCATATACTGGTCTCACCTATCTTGCTGCCCTATTGGCCAACAGTGTTTTATTCATCAACAAATAAGATAAACATATAAACATATAAACATATAAACATATACACAGATGTTCCCCATCACTACTATTTTAAAGTTGGGTACCTGGCTCATTTCTTAATTCCAGTACTCAGGAAGCTGCAAGTGCTAGGCCAGCCAGAGTTTCAGAGAACTTGTCTCAAACAAAACAACAATAAAAAGAAGTACCATTCAAATTATTTAAACATGTATTTCAATAAGGACCTCATATTTTTATTCCTTTTTAATATTATAGCAAAATCATTGATTTTTATTGTCTATGTTTAATTTGCAACTTAATTGTGGCAGAAAAACAATATAAATTTATTAGAAGGCATTATTTGGAATTTGATATTTTCCCAGACTAAATATTGTGCAGTAGGCCCTTGCTTGTGATCCTGAATAATTGAATTTGGCTTGCAATTCATATGGCAACATGATGAGAATCCCAATGCTTCACAGTATTCCATGCTCATCAATGGCAGTGTTTGGCAAGTAAGGGATATGTTGTAACTGGAACGTGAAATGTTCATCTTGGAGGTATGTGTTAAAGCCTAGGTTCTCTAGCTGGTAATGGTATTTCTGGAAGTTCTGGAAATTTCAGTAACTGAAATAAGTAGACCACTAGAGGCTTGTCAACTGTCTTGTGTACTGAGTTCCCTCTTCTCTCCCAACCCTTCCTTGTGGCTGCCATTATAGTAAGTCTTCTGCTTAACCATGCCTTCTGCTCCATGATTCAGTGAACCCTGTAAAATCATGAGACAACAACAAATTGTTCTTCTCATTGTTTCTATCTGGTATTTTGTCACAGCTATACAACTGTAAGTAAAACACTATTAAGAGCACCTTTCTGATAATAAAATTATGATGGGCTCTGCAGGTATATCTGTATCATAAATCTAGCATCTCTATTTATCACAAGTAGTGTGATGATTACACACACACACACACACACACACACACACACACACACAGAGTGTTAGCATAATTTTCATACCCACCACCTAAAATATTTAGGTGATAATATTAAGATTGAGAATCCTATTTTAGTTCTGTTGGAGTATTATCATGATGTTGCATGTCAGAGTAAAAGAACTTATTCCTCTTTGAACTTAAAACTTGTACCCAGTGAACAACATCTCCTGACCCCAATGCTTGCTTCAAATCCCAGTCTGGTTAGGACCATTCTACTCTGATTCCATAAACTGGACATTTTTAGAATCACTGCAAATGTGTCATGATCAGAAATGTGTGATAATAATGCCTACTTCTTGAGTTTGTGAGGTTACCAAAAATATATAAATCCTCAATTTATGGTTCGCATTAGCTTAGATTTTAAAGAAGTACATGTTAATTAGTATCATTAGTATTAACACTTGCAATTGATACTGGTTTTCTGCTGTTATTGTTAGTAGTGGTCATTAGGGACTCTAAGTGTTGATAGACACAGAAGTAGTAAGCCAAAGGGTAGAATACAAACAATCTGCCTGAATGGCATGACAGAGGCTGCTGCTCTTGGCAGAAGAATAGGCTGCATGCAATTTTCTAAATTACTGGTTCTATAAGGCCTAGGCTAGGCCAACAATGAAGTGCTAAATGGGTACTAAATTCTTTTAAACCCAACACATATAACCATAGCTTGAAATCTCTAGAAGGATTTCCTGAAAAAAGATGGAGCTTTTGATACTCACTTTGTCACAATACAGAATTCTTAAAACATCTATGTGTCGTGACTGCCTCGGCCAGCAAGGAAGTCGCAACACTGAGACTTTTCCTTAAGCAGTTTACTCAGGAACCTTGAACAATCTTCTGACCCCGGGGAAAGCCAGCCCACAGCTTAAAAGCACTCTTGCCAGCCAACCCCAGAACACCATGTGGCTAAGGCGGATAGGCTCGCATTTGCTGATGCAAGTTTGAATCTTAGACCAAGCCAAATAAGGAGTTGTTTATTCCAGAGAGCGCTCACCCTCGGGATGGTGGAAGGTGGAAACCGGCGCCATCTTTAAGGCGTGTCGCATTGCAGCTCTCCACAGTTTCCCCTTCTTTATTAAAAAACAGAGTGTGCAAACATGAGATAATGTATTGGTGACACCCACAAACTCTATGCCTACGGTGACCCAAACCCATCCTGTACCTATTTTCCCAGGGGAAGGATCTTGGGTACAACCTTCATGCAATCGGGCTTGTTTTCTGAGGGCAGCCTAGCCGCATACAAGCAAACCTTCCTGCAGTGCTTAGCCTCAAACCCCGCTTAAGAGAGCATTTTAGTTCTTAATAGTGGCCAACCAGGCCTGGGGGGACTGCCCTGCCTCTATGGCAGTAAAGGCTTGAATAATCATAGCTGCATCACGCTTTTGCATAGCCCTAATCCTGCATATACACCACAGGCAGACCAGGGAGACCATAAGCAAGAGGCCTGCTAACGCTCCCATGCCTGCCCACTCTTTCAAATGATCCATGGCAGAGTTCAACCAGGAAGTCAGGCCATTCGCAAGGGATAGGTCTATTCGGGTGGAATTCACATGCACAATAGCCATCCTGAGTTCTCTCATGGTGTCTTCAAACTCGGATAACCAATTCTGTAATAGAAACTGAGACAATCTTTTAAACTTCCATTGGTGGTAAAAAAAAAAGGCATGGGAAAACCCCTGAATTATATATCCATACAAAGCCTGGCAAGGGATTCAACCAGAGCTACAGTGAAGGATGCAGTAATGCCATAAGTCCTCACCGACTCTGCTAGGGCCTTGATAGTTTTAAAGTCTAAAGGCTTGTGATACCTCTGCCCCTTTGAGTCTAAGAATACCAGGCAAGGGAGGCGCAACTCTGAGCGAACTTCCCGCCAGACCTGAGGGCAGTGTGAGGCTCCTTCGCCACCACCTCCACCATCTCCTTCCGTCATATTATAAGGAGGCGGTGCGGACAGGGTTTCGGCTGGGGTTTCCCTTTCATTTTCAAGTGCGAGGGACCTTTTGAACTCGGGCTTCTCCAGTTTCCCTTTTATCCTTTTTACTTTGGTTCTCTCTAGCTGCTCTATTAGTGCTTGGAGTTCCTCTTCATCCTCTGTGTCCCCCTCAGATCTGGAGGACTCTGTCTCCTCCAATTCCTTAAGTAGATTTTCTCACTGTTAGCTTTCTCAGATCGCTCCTCCTGAAGGGAGTCAAGAGCGGCCTATCCCTGTTCAAGTGCCTCACTGCATCTCTTGTCCTCCAGGCAGCCTCTCACTAATCTCCAGATAGAACGGACACCCGGCTTCAGCATCCCCTGTTCCCAAGCAAAATCTAGGTCCCTTCCCAATTTTTCCCATGAAGGGACTGTAAGCTGTCCAGTGTTTGCAAACCAGGGTGCTATTATGTCCACCTGCTCTAAAAAATTATCTAGGGTGCTTCGTTTTAGTTTTAAGCCCTTTGAGCGAAGCAACTCATTTAGGGCCACAAAAATTGGGTGCAAGATCGACACTCCCATATTTAGCACAGCACAAAATTTCCCCCCCCCTTTCTCTTTACCTACAGAGAAAGGAAAACTTTATCACCGCTCTAGTCGAGGTCCGTAGATTATTCTGCCCTCTTCATGGGCCCTTAATTTTACCCCTCTTACCTGGGACTTATCAGTGCACTGCCCTGGCTGCAGAAGGTTCTGAGTCTCTTCAGAAGAGGAATTCCCCATACGGACCACCACTTGTCGCGACCGCCTCGACCAGCAAGGAAGACGCAATGCTGAGACTCTTCCTTAAGCAGTTTACTCAGGAACCTTGAACAATCTTCTGACCCCAGGGAGAGCCAGCCCACAGCTTAAAAGCACTCTTGCCAGCCAACCCCAGAATGCCATGTGGCTAAGGCAGATAGGCTTGCATTTGCTGATGCAAGTTTGAATCTTAGACCAAGCCAAATAAGGAGTTGTTTATTCCAGAGAGTGCTCACCCTCGGGATGGTGGAAGGCGGAAACCGGCACCATCTTTAAGGCACGGTGCATGGCAGCTGTCCACATCTATGTTCCTCACTGCATGTATACGAAATACAGGAAAATATTTGCACACACCAAAATATGAATGGATTAATATAGCAAGCACATTCACCAGTTCTTGCTGCCACCTGGCCTGTTACAGGTATCTGCAGAGCTAAGTGGGAAGATGGAGAGTGTCTGCCTTGAGTCAAGGAGGAGAGTCATCTTTTAGCTACATACTTGGTATGGCTAGATGCTTTTTAAAATTTAAAGTGATTGAAGTTTCCTCTAAAATCACTTTAGCTGTAAAGATAATTACTTGTATAAATTATTTTTAATGGAGGAGGGTGGGAAGGGTAGATTCAGGTGACTAATCCAGGCTTCTTTTCATACCAATTTCTATCTCAAAGTAAAATTTAATTTAAGATCTTGAGGTCTTCAGTGTTAATGAGTATTTATTCCTCTTTTTCTTATAAAACTGAGCATTTTAGCATAATTAAAGTTGATGGCAATCTCATTTAAATAATTACAATGTATTGCTTTATAAAAATATATTCAAAATAATATGTGCGTATGGTGGCACATGGACTGTGCATTTTCTTTCTCAACTGGGAATTATAAGAAAGAACTAGAGATGTGTTTGAAAGTGTGATCTTTCATTTCCCAGAAACTTTCACTTGCCAGTCACATGTCTCTTTAGACATAGGATGAATGTCATTTAGTCTTATGATTCTTCATGTGCTTGTCTGCTCATTGTGTACTCTCCTACCTATTTGACAGTGTTAATGGAGTTTATGAGACCGGGCTAAACTGATGAGCTAATGGACACAAGAACAGAAACAGAATAAAAGATTTATAATTCTCCCAGACAGTTGGTAGGGACAGGGAAATGGCAGGGATAGCTGACCATGCACTTGTGTTAACTCAGTGCATTTTCATGTGTACACAGACGTGTTCAGATGTGTACACATGCAGCCCCAGGACTCTGCTCTGAGTCTATTGGCTCATCATTTTCAGTCCAGTTTCATGAGCTCCACAGCCCTGTTTACCTGTGTAAAGCAGAATGCTGAGCTCAGGGGCTGACCCCACACAAGGCAGCAGTGAACAGGGCCTATTGTTATTGGCAAAATTGCTGTTATTGTTGAACAAAGAACCCAAGTAAACTGCATCTCTGCACTTCACTCATAATTTTAATGCTTAAGGGCACCAGGTTTCAGGACCACTTTTGAGTGAGGCTTGGAAAACAAGCGAATAAGCATGCCACAATGAGTAAACTTTAAGATACATGTCACAGAAGACAAATTACTGAACCCTATATCAAATGTAAAATGCAAGCTTTAAAACAAGCATCATCACTTGCTCCTAACTGAAAGGCCAGAGAGTGATTAAAACAGTTAACCTGGATAAAACATTTCATGTACATAAGCTGCTGTCTGTGTGAGGCTTTGCCAAAACATGTCAGACAATTCCCAAGTGAATGAGGCTTAAACATCTGTGGTCTTCTAAGAAAGTCCTAGCCCTCAAACTTACACATCAACTAAGAAAGTTTTAAGCTATCTATAGACATTTACTTTAATGTCATAGACATGGTAGGAAACAGAAAGTTTACTGCTGAATGCCGCAAGTATCTCACAAGAAGTAGTCTTCTGGTTCAAACATTTGCCAATTTCATTATGCTTGAAAGTTGAGGTATCCTGACTTGCACTGTGTGTAGAGATGTGACCACATATTTTCAACAAATATGGATGAGTGCTTGAGTCTTTCCTTCCCTACCTATTGGCTGTGTGATCTCGAATTAGCTACTTAACCCAATGGTCCTCATCTGTAATACCAGGATAATGGCTCCATATCTCAGGCTTTCACAAGGATTAAATTCAATCATGAGTGTCAAGTCCCTTCCACACAATATGTGTCAATAAATGGTGGCTTTTATCCTTTCTAAGCCTTGATAATGCTAAGGTTCAAACACGGTATCATGAGTAATTAAACTTTACCCTGAGTTTCCATCACTGACATTCTGAAAGTCATTGGGGTACAAAAGAAAAATAAAATTATTTATTATGTGAAATTTATTATTTTCATTTGCCTCTGAGTAGAAGGTCAAGTTTTTGGCCACTTGAAAAATAACTTGGAATCTTAATATTGATTACTCATTGTTATACTTATATCATTTTGACAAATATGATTCTTTAGATAGGCTCAGTAACTTAGCTTTAAAAATTTGACAAACATTCCCTCTGGACAAATCTATTCCATTCACACAAGCCCATTGGAAGAGCTAATCATTTGCTGTCATTTTCCTTAATGAAAAAATATCAAAATACAACCCATCAAAGTTACCAGGAAAACGTGATTTTATGCATGAAAGGTTTTCAATTCCTTGTGTCCTGAAGGTGATTTTGTAATGACAATTGTTCTGGAAATATTTGCTTACTTTTCCTTTATGTTTAACTTTTCCTATCAAAATTATCACCTTTGGTCACATTAGTATGCATGAAAGGCCTGTTGATAAACCATTAAAACTTGCATTCATTTATTTACATAAAATCATCATGTCATTAGATACACATATTTCACATATGGATGTCATTCTGTTGGCACAACTTTATGTGATAAAATTTTAGTATAAAGTCTTCAACTATTGCATTTTGAATAGCATAATGTCATACTTCAAGCAATATTTCATTTATTTCTTTGTACATAGATTAACTTTCTTAGCCTTTCTTAACACTGGAATAAAATACTATGAACTGGACAGCTTGCATACAGCAGAAACTTACTTGCCAGATTTTCAAAGCAGGAATTCAAGGTCAAAGTTCAGGAAAATTCACTATCAGGAGACTGCTCACTTCCTGCTTCATAGGCAGCAACTTGATGTTGTACCTTCACTGACCTCTTTTGCAAGGTCACTAACAGCATTCCTGTGGCTTCCCAACCATTTCTGAAATACTTTCCAAATTCACACAATCTAATGCTATTCCAGGAGGTTTTGGGTGTGTAAATTTGAAAGAGACATGATCCTTCATGTTATGTCATTTACCTTTAACAGCCCCAGAATGTGTACAGAAAATATCAGGCACTTTTTACATTCATTTTATCTTCAGGGATCTATTTTGATTGTTGCAAAGTGACATAATTAATAAAAACTAGAATATAATCTATAGCCGAATTGTTTGGGATATATTATGTTCAATTACATTTCTGTCTAAATATCCAAATAAATTGGAAAGAGAAATGGCCTATCAGACCAAGAAACCTGACTTAAGAACATACTAATCCCATTTAATTACAGGTTGGTTGTCCTGCCCTGCCTTGCAGTAGAAAAGACTGTTCCTTAGGCTTCTCCCATGAATAGGCCATTGATGACTAGTGAGGATGAAAGGAAAGCTTGCTTCATTGGAGGCACAGCTGATCCTCAAAGAAAATTCCTGGCAGAAATGACTGTAAGCAACATCAGCACAATTTGGTCCACACCAACAGCTTAAATCCCATCATCATCGAGACATTCTAATTCAATGAGGTTCCCTCTGCAAGCACATTTTTAAGTGATATAGCACCATTTCCAAAACTGATTAAAAAAATCTAAGAATACAAAAACATGTTTTCACTTTTTAAATTTAAATTAAAAACAATCTTATTTTACATACCAATCCCATTTCCATCTCCCTCCTGTCCTCCTACTTTCTACTCCATCTCACTATCACACCCCCATCCACTCCTCAGAGAGGATGAAGCCTCCCATGGGGAATCATCAAATTCTATCACATTATTTGGGGCAGAACTAAGGCCTTCACCCCTGTATCTAGGCTGAACAAGGTATCCTGACATGGGTTCCAAAAGCCAGTTCATGTACTAGGGATAAATACTGGTTCCACTGCCAGAGCACCATAGACTTTCCAAGCCCCACAACTGACACCCATGTTCAAGGGCCCATGTTCAGTCTTATGCAGGTTTCAGTCTAGAGTCCATGAGCTCCCACTTTCTCAGGTAAACTGTTTCTCTGGGTGTTCCCAACATCATCTTGACCCCTTTGCTCATCAGTTCTCCGTCTCTACAATTGGACACCAGGAGTTTGGCTCAGTGTTTAGCTATGAATCTATGCTTCTGCTTCCATCAGCCACTGGATGAAGGTTCTGTGATGGTATTTGAGGTAGTCATCAATCTCATTATAGGGGAAGGGCATTTAAGGTAGCCTCTCCACTATTGCTTAGATTCTTAGTTGGGATCATCCTTGTGGATTCCTGGTAATTTCCCTAGTGACAGGTTTCTTGTTAACCCCATGATGGCTCCCTCTAATTGGGAAGTAGTCTTGAACAAATTAGCACATGAGACCACTTCCTGAACATAACACCAGTAGCACAGACACTGAGATCAACAATGAATAATGGAACCTCCTGAAACTGAGAAGCTTCTGTAAGGCAAAAGACACAGCCAACAAGACAAATGTCAGCCTACAGAATGGGAAAAGATCTTCACCAACCCCACATCTGACAGAGGGCTGATCTCCAAAATATACAAAAAACTCAAGAAACTAGACACAAAAACACCAAATGATCCACTTAAAAATTGGGCACAGATCTAAATAGAGAATTCTCAATAGAGGAGTATCAAATGGCTGAAGGGCACTTAAGGAATTGCTCAACATCCTTAACCATCAGGGAAATGCAAATAAAAACAACTATGAGATACCATTTTACACCTGTCAGAATAGCTAAAATCAAAAACACTTATGAAAGCTCATGCTGGAGAGGATGTGGAGAAAGGGGAACACTCCTCCATTGCTGGTAGGAATGCAAACTTGTACAGCTATTTTGGAAATCAGCATGGCAGTTTTTCTCAAAAACATTTTTCTCATACCACAAGATCAGATGCAGTTGATGATGGGATCCATCTGAGTATATTTTAGAGCCTTTTCCTTTGCATTGCTGCCATTCCACTCTTCCATTATGGATAACTGAGTTCTGAGTCAATCCAAAAATTTTGATGATTTCAGGTAGTGTAGTATAGCTTCTCTCATTTCTTTCCTCTTTTTATTTTATTTTTATTTTTTGCTTGCTTGTTTGCCTGAAGAGGATAAAAGGAAGTCATTTTTCCTCTTACTGAAGGAAAAATTAAAAAAAATGTTCTACTTACTGTCCTTGTTCAATATCCTAGATATCCTTATCCAGTATTTTTCTAGAAGGAAGACTTTCACGGGCATACCAATAGTAAGACAGCGTTTCCCATTTGCTGCTTGAATATTGACACAAACTTTTTATTAATTTTGGCTACCAGCTTACATACATCTTCCATTGGTTCTGTCCCTATTGTAGTAGAAGTAGAGATATTCACCAACATGAACAAGGTGATTTCTCATCAGGTAATGTACTTGTAATTTTTCACGAATTTTCATGTATCAAATTTACTTACATAGTATAAAAACGCAAGAAGCAGCCATGAACTTGGGCTGAGGTAAATGTAGATTATAGGAAAAGAATATGATTTATCTTACTTTTTGGTATTTTGTTCCATTTGTGATTTTATTTTCTCATCATCATCACCATCCTCAAATGCAACTTAGAGGGCAGATTACATATTTCAATATTGCATATTCTGATACTTGGAGATAATAAGTAGTATGCTCAAGAATTAAAATATTATTGAGCATAGTGGCATATGCCATTAATCCCAGCTCTCAGGAGCAGAGGCAGGAGGATATCTGTGAGTTCTGGGTCATCTTGGTCTATATAACAAGTTCTAGGTCAGCCAAGGCTACATAGTGAAGCTCTGTATTAAAAAGAAAACCTTTTAAATAAAATAAAGCAAAAAGTAAAATTAATAAAGGAGTAGAAATATTAGACATGCAACTGGATTGTGACTTTTAAAAATGTTTTTTTTCCTTATATGTTTGACTTATTGTGTGCACATGTGATAGAGGTCTCATGATGGTAGGATGAGGGCACCAGCTACTCTTGAACTGGGATAATAGGGTGAATCACCTAAAGCGGGCACTAGGAACAGACCTCAGTTCCTTTGCCAGAGCAGAAAATGTTCTTAGACACAGGGTCATGTCTGTTGCCCCTAAGTTGAGTTTTATTTTTGTTTTGGTTTATTCCTTTTTATTTAAATTAGAAATAAACTTGTTTTACAGGTCAACCCCAGTTCCCTCTCCCTCTCCTCCTCCCCTCACTGACCCCCTATCACATCCCATTTCTGCTACCCTGGGAATGTGAGGCCTTCCACTTGGAATCTTCAAAGTCTGTCATATCATTTGGAGCAGGGCCTAGACCCTCTCCCATACGTCTAGGCTGAGAGAGTTTCCCTCTATGTGGAAAGGGCTCCCAAAGTCCATTTGTGTACTAAGAATAAATGCTGATCCACTACCAGAGGCCCCATAGATTAACCAGACCTCTAAATTGATATCTTCATTCAGGGGGTCTGGAAGAGTGACCTATGCTGGTTTCCCAGCTATCAGTCTGGGGCCCATGAGAAACCCCGTGTTCAGGTCAGCTGTTTCTGTGGGTTTCTCCACCCTGGTCTTGACCCCTTTGCTCATCCCTCCTCCCTCTCTGCAACTGGATTCCAGAGTTCAGCTCAGTGTTTAGCTGTGGGTGTCTGCCTCTGCTTCCATCAGCTACTGAATGAAAGCGCTAGGATGGCATATAAGGTAGTCATCAATCTCATTATCTGAGAAGGGCATTTAAGGTAGCTTCTTGACTATTGTTTAGATTGTTAGTTGGAGCCAACCTTGTAGATCTCTGGACATTTCCTTAGTGTCAGATTTCTCTTTAAACCTATTAATGGCTCCCTCTATTATGGTATCTTATAGTATTTCTTTTCTTGCTCTCCTTGCGGTTTAGTGTTTCTATACAATGCTGTCATTAGTAAAAGCATGAACAAAGAATCTCACAAGAGATTCTAACCTGTTGTGATGCAAGTTAAGATCTCATTGTGGAATGGAGACATGTAATTCCCAATAATCTGGAATGGTGCCAGCTGACAGATCAGTTTCCCCTAGGAATGTTTTCTCAGATAACTGCTGCCATGCCTACTTACTTAGACCATCCCTCACCCACTGATTGATTGGTCAGCAGCAAAGTAAAAGTCCTTCATGTTTTGCTTGAAAACATAACCTTGAAATTTTCCCATTTGCAGAAATCCTTATAGAATCCATCCTTACCCTTGCCATGAGTCCTTTGAAGTTAATTTTGCCAGCCTTGTCTGATCATGAATCTATTAGTTTTCAGGGATGGATAAATGGTTCTGTGATTAAGAGTCTTCTACTCTTCCAGTGAGTGGTCCTGGGTTCAAATTCTAGTGCCCTTATGGCAACTTGCAACCATCTGTAACTGTAGTTTCCTGGGGTCTGTTGCCCTCTTCTGGCCTTCTTGGGCACTGCATGGTCATTCACCAACAAAACATGCAAGCAAAACACCCATGTATATTAATATGGGGGGAAGTTATGAAAATATTTTTATTATTTTACAATATATTTTATGGTTAGAAATATATTTTTATTTAATTACATCACTTGTACATTAAATTTTATAAACTGTGATGCCCTTACTCAAACCAAAATGCTGTATGAGATAACCATTCTGGTTGTATTCAACCTGGGAGGACAAGGAAACAGTTCTTTGCGTTCTCCCCCCATTTTTCTTACCTAAGACATTTATGGGTCACTGAGGAAAAAGAACTTGGGGCTAATTCAATTTTTTGGTAGTTAAACAATATCAGAAATGCCAACCTACTGAACCACAACTCAGCATGAAACCATACCTTGAACACTGAATAAGCTAATGGCCTGCTTCACTCATTTCTTCCTTGGATTGCCCCCTTAAACTTTAACTTTCCATTCCTTTATAAAGCAACATTTCTTCTAGGTGAGCAGTCCTGCAAGGGCAAGCAGGGAGGGAGGCCTCATCTATTAAGGTGCCACAGTTAATCGTCTATGACTGTATTCATTTGTGGCTGAAGTGAAGCCTGTCCAGACCAGAAATGACACTCAGATATTATAGTGTGATTAACACCTAGTTTCTCAAAGGCTGAGACTTGGGCTAAGGATGCTGCAATACATCTCAAAATAAGTTATCTGACACCCAGATTGGGTACCAGCTTCAAACATGAGCACAGACTTCCAGGTCATTTATAAATACAAATAACATGCTGCAGAGACACTTTAATGTAGTGTAAACCAGAGAAAAAGGAGGAATGAATTTTAGAGATACTGGTTTGATTTTAATAGTAAATGATGCAGCTATGTTTTGTAGGTTCTTCTGTAGCATTCATGGGGGTAGAAAGCTCAATTAATGACTCCTTCCTACCCAGATATGAATGTCTAGTGCTTTGAGAATCTTGCAACACATTTTGTTTTTGAAGCAGGGTTCTATTGTGTATTTTAGCCATCCTTAGGTTTTCAACCTTTCTACCCTATGTTCCCCATTACTGGATTACAAATGTGTGTCACTGTGACAGGATTACAAACACTGTGATGGAGTACAAAGAACAGACTCTGGCCCATTGAGGAATCAATTTAGTGCTTCCTAGAAGATATGGAATGGAAGTAGAAATACGAATAACAACCAGTGGATTGTGAATAACAGTTGGAAGTGACTGTGGAGCATATTAGCCTGTGGCTATGTAAGCAAACTAACAGAAATAGAACAAATACAGTTTTTGAGAAATCCAGGAAAAAAATTGGTGAGATGTGACTGTGGGGTATGGAGATGTGACTGATAAAAGTTTGTCTATCACATTCGGTTGTCTAGACCTTATCCTGTCATGACACTATTATGCATCCTGAAACAGTGACTAGACTGCTAGAGCATATTTCCAAACACTGGCCATCGATCCCCTGCAAAGTGATGGAGTTGTAAGGAAGCCTGGGATAAACAATACTAGTATCATTTTACTATTCACAACTGAATTCCATGAAAAAGGAGGTATGACTTTTTCACTGATGAAACTGGTAAGTATATGGCTAAAATCAGAATCTCAAAATTCTCACCTGATCATTATTCCTATGCAAATGAGGTCATTCTCATGACAGAATCAAATCCTTTTTTTTTTTTTCTAAGACAAAGTTTCTCTGTATTGCTTTGGAGCCTGTCCTAGAACTCAATCTATAGACCAGACTAGCTTTGAACTCACAGAGGTCCTTGTGCCTCTGGCTCCCAAGTGCTAGGATTAAAGGCATGTGCCACAAACGCCTGGCCCAGATGCAAATCTTATACCATTATCCATTTAAACTCAACGACAAGGTTACAGTTCTCTGATTTGAAATGTTGTTTTGTTAAGTTAATTGAACACTTTGAAAGTATTGCTCCCAAAAGAACCTGTTGGAGTATCCTGCACTTAAGTTTACAATCCACCATGTCCAGACAGCTCTCTGGGTTCAGTGCAAAATGGAGGAATCCATTTCCAACAGGACTCCCTCCTTACCTTCCTTACCTAGATAGTGTCTCTAGGTTCTGAAAACTGATCTTATCTAGACAGTCTTCTTAAAATTGGATGCTTATCTCAAGTGTGACCTTTGACCCAACTCCCTGCAGATGCTCTCCTCCTACTTCCCATATGACAATTAGGCTTTGAGCTCCCAGCTTTATGGTAGGACCCTGCTGCCAAAAGTAAATTAGGTGATGCTCCAGTTTCTGTTCATATCATATATAATATATATATATATATATATATATATATATATATCTTTCTCTGGAATAAAACTGAGCTGTCTCACTGAAGCTGCCTCCTGGAAAGCTGTTTCTGCTGTATTCACAGACCATACAAAGCCGAGCTAGCCACTTCTGTTCTTTTTGTCCTTGTGGCCTGGTGGCTAATGAATTGCAAAGAAAAAGGAGATCCCACAGGAACCAAGAAGTATACATGCTACATATTCCACCACATCAGAATGTTAATATTTAACACAGATCCAAGTTGGATATTATTAGAGAAGGTTTCTATTGTTGCTGATAGATAAATGGACACCTATGGGTAGTTGGCATCCTTCTACTTTAGAGCCTTAAAATGGAAGTAAGTCTAGACACCAATGCTATATGTCTGCATAAGAGAAGGCAAAAACAACATGTGATAAGATTGTGAAACCAAGTTGCCCAGCACTGTGGGATGACTATAGGACACACTAACCTAATAGATTTTTCATAAAGATCAAAAAGAGAGGAGCTCAGAGTTGCTAAAAACAGAAATGATAGACATATGTTAATTTTCCTTCCTTAGCCAGTGCATTCTGTGTGTATATGTTGAGATATTAGACTGTATGCCACTAATATGTACTGTTTCATTGCAATAATAAAAATTACATTAAATACAGCAAGAAGAATGACAGAATAAATAATGCTCAGAGTTCTGTATCAGTATTTCTCAGTCTCGTGAATGGCTCATTGAAATTACATAAAGTGGTTTTAGCTTGTTAGTAAAATTGTTCAAAGCCTTGTATTGCTTTTAGCTCTTCTTAATGCCTTGGTCTGCTTCCTTAGTTAAATTCAGTAATTATTTCTCCTTAGCAAATTTTATAGACTTGGGCTTTGTTTATAGACTGCAACACATGGGTTTTAGGAAGACATAGCAAAGCAAAAAGCTGTTCTTCTTGTTCCCTGTGACTTCATGACATTCAAGACGTTTCTTCTGGACTTGATCCAGGTTGCTGACATATTAGTTGATGATGGTTTTTTATAGATTAAACTCTGTCTCAAGTCATGCCAACACATCACTACACATCCAATCTTCTTCTATTTGCTTGACTCTCTCATTGGTTATTCTCAGCCTCCCTTAAAGTCACAGCTTCTTAACACAATTTGCTGTGTCTTTACTTCTTATAATGCTTTCTGACATATGTTGGACGTTTTGTACTTTTTAGCTACTTCAATTACTGAGTACATGGTTTTGTTGTTCTTTTTCATGGGCAGGTTCTCCTTATATAGCCCAAGTTGGTCTTGATTGGCCTTCTATGTGCTAAAATTACAGGACTGCACCATCATGACTGACAAATATTTCTTTGTGCTTTTTTCTTAGTCAAAGTCTTAGTGTATCTTCTGTTTCCTCATAAAAGCTTTTGAAACACAATTTCAATCAGAATTTATGCTTACTTTTTATGATTTAGTGGATGGCTAGGGTCAGAGAAAGTCTTAACTATTTAGTAAGCCAAATAAAAATGTCATTTAACAATAATTCTTAGGTTTCCAAATTAGGTCCTTTAAAAGATGGGGACACAATGGTACTAATTATTTATACATTCAATTTCATTTTATACCCATAAGTGTCCTAAAAAAACTCTTGTATTTTACATTTAATCTATGAAATAAAAACTAAGATGAAGAAAGTTAGGTAAATATCCAAAGACAGAATATAGTGATGGACCCAAGACTCAAATCCTGATTGGTCTTTAATATCTATCTTTAGAGTTTATAATAATAGCAAAACACTGGGAGTAAGTGGCATGCTTTATGAAGTAGAAGAATGGTTAAAGTGTAGTTTTCAAGAATAGTGAAATAGTAATGAAAACAAGTTTTAGGTATCAGTGACTTTAAGAAAACCATGATATATTTTTTTCTATTATTATTATTATTATTATTATTATTATTATTATTATTATTTCAAGTTAGGGAACAGGCTTGCTTCACATGTAATTCCCCTCTCCCTCTCCCTCCCCTCACCCTCATTCCTTCTCCCCCACCTCCAACCGACCCCCCACCCCATCCACCACCACTCCCCAGGCAGGGTAAGGCCCCCAACCGGGGCACCACCAAGTCCACCAAATCTTCCTGTGCTGGGCCTAGGTCCCTCCCCATGTGTTCAAGAACAGAGTGCATCCCTTCAAGTGGGATGGGCTCTCGAAGTCCCACACACACACCAGGGCAAAACACCAGTCCACCTCTGGAGGCTCCCAGGAGTGCAGGGGCCTCCACATTGGCATCCATGATCAGGGGGCTGGATTAGTTCCGTTCTGACCTCCCAAAGAGCATCTGGGGTCGACATGCTTTCCCTTTTTCAGGCCAACTGTTTCTGTGGGTTTCTCCAACCTGGTACAGACACCTTCGTTCTTCATTCCTCCCTCTCTTCAACTAGGTTCCAGATTGCAGCTCAGTGTATTTCTGTGGATGTCTGTCTCTGCTTCCATCAGCCACTGGATGAGGACTCCAGGATAGCATAGAGAGTAGTCATCAATCTCATTTTAGGGGAATGGCTTCTAGGCTATCCTCTCCTCCACTGCCTGGACTTTCAGATCGTGTCATCCTTGTAGGTCTCTGGAGATCTTTCTAGTTCCAGATCTCTTCTAGGACCTACAGTGGCTCCCTCTGATATGGTATCTCTCATCCTGCTCTCTCTCTCCTCTATTCTTCCCCCAACTCAATATATCTGCTCCTCCATGTCTTCTCCTCTTCTCTTCTTCTTGTGTTCTTATTGTGGCAGCACCCACTCCCCTACCCTCATGCTCTCAATTAGCTCGGGAGTTCATGCCACTTCCCATTCCTGGGGTCCATTTATCCCTTAGAGTCATTCATGATTTCTAGTTTCTTTGGGGAAGAGGATTATAGGCTGGTAAACCTTTGCTCTATGTCTAAAAATCATATATGAGTGAGTACATACCATGTTTGTCTTTTTGTGATTGGGTTACCTCACTCAGGATGGTTTCTTCTAGTTCCATCCATTTGCCTGTGAATTTCAAGATTCCATTTTTTTCTGCTGAGTAGTACTCCATTGTATAAATGTACCACATTTTCTCTTTCCATTCTTCAGTTGAGGGGCATCTAGGTTGCTTCCAGGTTCTGGCTATTACAAACAATGCTGCTATGAACATGGTTGAACATATGTCCTTGTTGTATGGACATGCAGTATTTGGGTATATACCCAAGAGAGGAATGGCTGGATCTTGAGGTAGATTGATTCCCATTTTTCTGAGCAACCGCCATACTGATTTCCAAAGTGGTCTTACAAGTTCACACTCCCACCAGCAATGGAGGAGTGTTCCTTCTTCTCTGCATCCTCTCCAGCATAGGTTGTCATTGGTATTTTTGATTTTAGCCATTCTGACAGGTGTGAGGTGGTATCTCAGAGTTGTTTTGAGTTGCATTTCTCTGATGGCCAAGGATTTTGAGCACTTTCTTAAGTGTCTTTCAGCCATTTCAGATTCCTCTGTTGAAAAATCTCTGTTTAGTTCTGCACCCCACTTTTTAATTTCATTGTATGGTGTTTTGGTGGCTAGCTTCTTGAGCTCCTTGTATATTTTGGAAATCAGTCCTCTGTCAGATGTGGGGCTGGTGAAGATCTTTTCCCATTCTGTGGGTGGTCGTTTTGTCTTACTGACTGTGTCCTTTGCCTTACAGAAGCTTCTCAGTTTCAGGAGGTCCCATTTATTGATTGCAGACCTCAGTGTCTGTGCTTCTGGCATGATGTTCAGAAATCGTTCTCTTGTGCCAATTTGTTCAAGGGTTATTCCCATTTTCTCTTCCAGAAGATTCAGTGTGGCTGGATTTATGGAAAGATATTTGATCCATTTGCACTTAAGTTTCGTGCATGGTGACAGGTATGGATCAATCTGCAATTTTCTGCATGTCCGAATCCAATTGTGCAAGCACCATTTGTTGAAGATGCTTTTTTCCATTGTATGGATTTAGCACCTTTGTCAAAAATAAGGTGTTCGTATGTGTGTGGGTTAATGTCTGGGTCTTCAATTCGATTCCATTGGTCTATCTGTCTATTCTTGTGCCAATACCAAGCTGTTTTCAGAACTATGGCTCTATAGTAGAGCTTGAAGTCAGGGATGGTGATGCCTCCAGAAGATCTTTTATTGTAAAGAGTTGTTTTGGCTATCCTGGGTTTTTTATTTTTCCATATAAAGTTGAGTATTGTTCTTTCAATGTCTGTGAAAAACTGTGTTGGGATTTTGATGGGGATTGTGTTGAATCTGTAGATTGCTTTTGGTAGGATTGCCATTTTTACTATGTTAATTCTGCCTATCCAAGAGCATGGGAGATCTTTCCACTTTCTGGTATCTTCTTTAATTTCTTTCTTTAAAGTCTCAAAGTTCTTATTGTACAGGTCTTTCACTTTTTTGGTTAGTGTTACCCCCAGATATTTTATGTTGCTTGTGGATATTGTGAAAGGTGATGTTTCCATGATTTCTTTCTCATTGAGTTTATCATCTGTATACAGTAGGGCTACAGATTTTTTTTTAGTTAATTTTGTATCCTGCTACCTTGCTGAAGGTGTTATCAGCTGTAGGAGTTTCCTGGTAGAGTTTTCGGGTCACTTATGTAGACTATCATGTCATCTGCAAATAGTGAAAGTTTGACTTCATCCTTTCCAATTTGTATCCCTTTGATCCCCTGTTCTTGTCTTATTGCTCTAGCTAGAACTTCAAGTACAATATTGAAGAGGTATGGAGAGAGTGGACATCCTTGTGTTGTTCCTGATTTTAGAGGAAACCTTCGAGTTTCTCTCCATTTAGTTTGATGTTGGCTATTGGTTTGGTGTATACTGCGTTTATCATGTTTAGATATGTTCCTGTTATTCCTATTATCTCCAAGATCTTTATCATGAAGGGATGTTGGATTTTGTCAAAGGCTTTTTCAGCTTCTAGTGAAATGATCATGTGGTTTTTCTTTTTCAGTTTGTTTATATGGTGGATTACATTAATGTTTTTTCATATGTTGAACCATCCTTGCATCCCTGGGATGAAGCCTACTTGATCATGGTGGATGAATTTTCTGATATGTTCTTGGATTTGATTAGCCAATATTTTATTGAGTATTTTAGCATCGATGTTCATGAGGGATATCGGTCTGTAGTTCTCTTTCTTAGTCTTACCTTTGTGTGGCTTGGGTATCAAAGTGATTGTAACCTCGTAGAAAGAGTTTGGCAATATCCCATCTGCTTCTATTGTGCGGAACAGTTTGAGGAGTACTGATATCAGCTCTTGTTTGAATTTCTGGTAGAATTCTGCAGTGAAGCCATCTGGTCCTGGGCTTTTTTTGGTTGGGAGGCTTTTGATGACTGCTTCTATTTCATTAGGGGTTATGGGTCGATTTAAACTGTTTATCTGATCTCGATTTAATTTTGGTAAGTGATATTTATCCAGGAAACTGTCCATTTCCATTAGGTTTTCCAATTTTGTGGAGTACAGATTTTCAAAGTATGACCTAAAGTGTCTCTGGATTTCCACAGTGTCCTTTGTTATATCCCCCTTTTCGTTTCTGATTTTGTTAATTAGTGTGCTCTCTCTCTCTGCCTTTTGGTTAGTTTGGATATGGGTTTGTCTATCTTGTTGATCTTCTCAAAGAACCAACACTTTGTTTCATTGATTCTTTGTAATGTTTTCCTAGTTTCTACTTTATTGATTTCTGCTCTCAGGTTGATTATTTCCTGGCGTCTACTCCTCCTTGGTGAGTTTGCTTCTTTTTGCTCTAGTGCTTTCAGTTGTTCTGTCAGTTCTCTAATGTGACTTTCTCTAGTTTCTTCATGTGGGCACTTAGTGCTATGAACTTCCCTCTTAGCACTGCTTTCAGAGTGTCCCATAAGTTTGGGTATGTTGTGTCTGCATTCTCATTAGATTCTAGGAAGTCTTTAATTTGTTGTTTTATTTCTTCCTCAACCCAGGAATGATGCAATTAGGTGTTATTCATTTTCCAAAAGTTTGCAGGTTTTCTGCCATTTGTATTGTTGCTGAATTCTAGCTTTAATGCATGGTGGTCTGATAAGATACAGGGGGTCATTTCAATTCTTTTGTATCAATGGAGGTTTGCTTTGTTGCCTACTATGTGGTCAATTTTAGAGAAGGTGCCATGTGGTGCTGAGAAGAAGGTATATTCTTTTGAGTTTGGATGGAATGCTCTATAGATATCCGTTAACCCCAGTTGGGTCATAACTTCTTTCAGATCCTTTGTTTCTTTGTTAAGTTTCTGTCTGGTGGTCCTGTCTAGTGGCGTAAGGGGGGTGTTGAAGTCTCCTACAATAAGTGTGTGTGATTTTATGTGTGGTTTGAACTTTAGTAATGTTTCTTTCACAAATGTGGGTGCCTTCGTATTTGGAGCATAGATGTTCAGAATTAAGATTTCATCTTGATGGACTTTTCCTGTGATGAGTAAGAAATGCCCTTCTTCATCTCTTTTGATTGATTTTAGTTTAAAGTCCAATTTGTTAGATATTAGGATTGCTACACCGGCTTGTTTCTTGAGGCCATTTGATTGGAAAATCTTTTCCCATCCTTTTACTCTGAGGTATCGCCTGTCTTTGAAGTTGAGGTGTGTTTCTTGTAAACAGCAGAAGGATGGATTCTGTCTTCATATCCATTCTGTTAGCCTATATCTTTTTATGGGTAAGTTAAGACCATTGACATTTAGGGATATTAATGTCCATTATTTCGTTGGTTCTTGTTTGTTTTGGATTTATTGTTGGTGGTGTCATTGTGTGTGGATTTTGCTCTCCTGCTTCTTTTTGTGTTTGGCAAAATTAGATTATCTATTGCCTGTGTTTTTGTGCATGTAGTTATGTTCCTTGGGTTGGAGTTTTCCTTCCAGAACCTTCTGTAGTGCTGGATTTGTGGATATGTATTGTTTAAATCTGTTTTTGTCATGGAATATCTTGTTTTCTCCATCTATAGTGATTGAAAGTTTTGCTGGGTACAGTAGTCTGGGTTGACATCCATGCTCCCTTAGTGCTTGTAGGGTATCTATCCAAGACCTTCTGGCTTTCAGATTTTCCATTGAGAAGTCAGGTGTGATTCTAATTGGTTTGCCTTTATATGTTACTTGGCCTTTTTCCTTTGCAGCTCTTAATATTTTCTCTTTATTCTGTAGATTTGGAGTTTTGATTATTATGTGTCAGGGGGACTTCTTTTTGTGGTCCAGTCTGTTTGGTGTCCTATAAGCTTCTTGTACTTTCATAGGCATATCTTTCTGTAGGTTGGGGAAGTTTTCTTCTATGATTTTGTTGAATATGTTTTCTGTACCTTTGAGCAGTGTTTCTTCACCTTCTTCTACACCTATTATTCTTAGGTTTGGTCTTTTCATGGTGTCCCATATTTCCTGGATATTTTGTGTTAGGGATTTGTTGGACTTGAGGTTTTCTTTGGTTGATGAATGTATATCCTCTAGAGAGTCTTCAATAGCTGAGATTCTCTCTTCTGTCTCTTGGATTCTATTAGTTATACTCACATCTTTAGATCATGATTGTTTATCCAGTCTTTCCATTTCCAGCATTGCCTCATTCTGTGTTTTCTTTATTGTGTCTAATTCAGCTTTCATGCTTTGAACTGTTTCAAGAGCTTCCTTCACTTGTTTGGTTGTTTTATCTTGGGTTTCTTTAGCTTCTTTAAGAGATTTGTTTAAGTCTTGAATGTTTTGGTTCAGTTTTTCCTCTATTTCGTGTAATTTTTTGCTTGCTTTTTCTTCTATTTCTTTAAGGGACTTTCTTGTTTCCTCTTTGAAGGTCTCTATCATCTTGCTGAGATAATTTTTGAGGTCCATCTCATCTTCATGCACTATGTTGGGCTTTTCAGGTCTTGCTGGAGTGGAGTCCCTAGATTCTAGTGGTGTCATATTGGTCTTTCTGTTGTTGAGCAAGTTCTTATTCTGTCTCCTTCCCCTATCTTTTTCCAGTGAGTGCAGGTAGGATCTGTCTATCTCCTCTTGTTACTCTGTAGTGTGTGTGGGCCAGGAATTCAATGTCCAAAGCTCTGGATGGTCTTGCCTCTCCTCGTAGTCTCCTCACTCTGAAGGAGTTAGGCCTCCACAGGGATCGGGTGTGTGGGGGCAGGACAGGAAGTAAGAGTGGGATGTTTCCAGGCTCTTGGGGTCCCTCACTGCCTTGGGCAGGTCTACCCCAAGTAGGAGCAGGCCCAGGGAGCTCAGGATGGATGGGGCTTTGATAGGGAGTTGGGTAAGAGCCGTGGATCACTTACCTCCTGGTGGATCAGTCACCGGGAACGGAAGGAAGAGGGGCCTATACCCAGTTTCAGGGAGCTCCTCCCTGCCTGGGCGTGTCTGTTTCAAGCAGGGACAAGCCTGGAGGGATCTGGGTGAATGGCGCTTGGGACAGAAGTTGGGTAAAAGCAGGGGGTCGCTAACCTGGTCTGGTCTGTGATGAGTCGGCGGAAAGGGAAGGAAGAGTGGCCTGTACCCAGATTCAGGGAGCTCCTCCCTGCCTGGGCATGTCTGTTTCAAGCAGGGACAAGCCTGGAGTGAATGGGTGAATGGCACTTAGGACAGAAGTTGGGTAAAAGCAGGGGGTCGCTCACCTGGTCTGGTCTGTGATGAGTCTGAACCATGATATATTATAAGCTGAAAAATAACAAGTTATAAAGACCTGTTAATTGCATGATCCTGGTTTGTGAAAAACAAACTAACATATATACACATACAAGATTACTAGAATTATGTTTGTAATGATTTGGTTTATAGTTTTATCTTTTAAATAACTATCAAGCCTATGTAGCACACTCTGTATCCTAAAATTTTGAAATGGAAAGGAAAAACAGACTTTCACTAACATATGCAGTTCTAACTAGTAAGGATGTGGGTGATGCTCTTCTCCCAGTAATTTTCTAGTGGATTTGAAAGCACATTGTGTTCCTACAATCATGTCAATCACCTTTTTATGTAATTCTCCTGCAATATGATCTTTAACAGATGCTTTCACCAGAAGCAGAAAGTCTGGGCTCTGAGGGACTTATTCCTAGAGAGCTCTGTTGTGAGAATGCTGAAGAATCTTCTATAGTCCTAGCACCCAGAAGCTGCCCCATCTCATAATGTTCAGAATTCCATATGCTCTCTCTCTCTCTTCCCTCTTCATGCCAATCACTTTCTGGACATTTACTGCGAACCTTAATAGCTGGACAGCATACCCTCTAGATATGGACAGCAATTGCTTTATGGAATCTATTGATCAATAATCTCCTCTTAAAAGGGATATTTCTTATTACCTTCTTCTCCATGAAGATCTCACCTAAATTTATAGATGTGACAGAACAGATTCTGGAAATGAAATGGAGAGGGGAAATGGCATTATTTTAAAATTACCTCTAAAAAAGAGTCTTCTTGGGGTTATATAGAGGTCAAGTCATGGCAACAATATTGAACAGATAAGGTTACATATTTAATTAATTGTGTGTGCTCCAGTGTTATGAATGAGAATACCATGTCCAATACATGTTATAGGCAGAAAAGAACAATGTTATCAGACAGGGGATGGAGCATCAGTCTTACATCAAAAGGAGAATACTCTCCAGATACCATAAGAGATGTCTTTGGCTTATTTGACAATTCCATGGACTGACTTAGAACTTCAGCCCAGAAACTACACTTAGTCCCTTGAAAATGGCATTATGTGGCTCAGAGATCATAAGCATTAGAGCAAACTATGGTGGAAATTTATAGTCAAACCATGTAAGGCCCTCTAGCTTTACTGAAAGCAAGACAAAACAAAATATGGATACTTAACTATAGGCTTTATACCACACATGGTCAAGGACCAAACTAGTCTGATTCTAAAGACATTGAGCTCCAATAGATCACAACATTTTAGCTACTGTTCTATTGCTGTGAAAAGACACCATGGCCAAGACAACTTAATTAATTAGTTGGGGACTTGTTCATAGTTTTGGAAAGTTAGCTCCTCATCATCATGGTGGGGAACCTGGGGGCCTGCAAGCATGGTGTTGGCGCATTAACTTGTAACTTAAATCTGATCCACAGGCAGCAGGAGAAACATACTGAGGCTGGGCCTGTGGTTGGCTATTGAAACTTCAAAGCCCACTCCCCAATGACATACCTCCTCAACAAAATCACACCTCCTAATGTTCCTCAAACAGTTCCATCAACTAGGGACCAGGCTTTCAAATATATGAGTCCATGGGGAACATTCTCACCCAAAGTACCATATACTTCCATTGATGAATTCAGATATTTTTCTACATAAAGTAGCTTATTTGTTCCCTGTGAGCCAATGCTGACTTCCTAAAAATAATTTCAGAGTATGGTAGTGAAAAGCTAAATTTTATTGTTACCCACATGCATTTCTCTGGACGCCACACTACATAATTAATGTCTGTTCTTGAGTTTGAACTTGGGCATTTAAACTATAAGATTCATTATAAAAAGGAAGAAGAACAGCCATTTTATGTCATCTAACATTTTAATAACTGAGTTTAAATGATTGTGGTGCAGCACCCATAATAACATAAACATGGGCATTACATTAATCTACAGCTGGCCCGAGAAACAAACAACTGCACAGGGAACTGATGTGCAAATGAGCAAAGAGCACATTGTAATAAAAGACCAGACAGTGACATGTGGATTTAACTACCAAGGCACTGGTGGAAAAGCATATTGTCAGTGATAAACAGGAACACGCCATAAATGTTTGTAATTGATGAAAAAAAAAACAAGTTAAATGGACATAAATCAAATGACCTGAAAAGCACTTTTGAAGGACATTACATAGAGATTTGTTAAGAGAAATGGGACTTTAGTCACTTATGGGCTCTAGTACTGACTTTGAGTAAACACAATAGACACCTTCCAGCTATGGCAAGGACATCTGACAAGCTAATTCTCCCTGGTACTCTACTAACTGCTTCAAAAATAAGAATAACACCACTCTCTTAGCTTTGCAGTGAAAAGTAATAGAGTTTCTGCATGAAAATGCCTTGCACTACACTGGGTATGTAATTAGTATTATTGTATATTACCACACTTCCTTAATACACCAACAGTGATCTGTGTAACATGAAAAATAAAAACTCAGAGATAGATATTGGGGTTCAAGCTTCAAGCTGAAGATCATAGAAGCAAAGCAGCCAGCCACTAGCTCATACCTGTACATCAGGCTGAAAGAACTGTCTTCTCTGTGTGGCTGGAGAATTAATCTCCCACCAAACCTCAGACTGCAATCCTGTCTCCACCAAGCCTCAGACTGCTGCCTCTCCTCAAAAGTGGCTAGAGACTAAATCTATGACTGACTACTGAATGTCCTCCTCCTATCATATACATCTCTAGAGCTGGGATTAAAGGCATGTGATCCCAAGTGCTGAGATCACCTTTGTGTGTGCTATTGCTCTTTTAGACTGATTCAATCTTGTTTAGCCCTGGGTGGCCTTGGACTCACAGAGCTCCATTTGCCTTTGTCACCTGAGTCCTAGGATTAAAGGTGTGTGCCACCACTGCCCAGCTTCTATAGCTAACTAGTGTGGCTGGCTTTGCATTTTGCTCCTTCAGTCAATCTTTATTAAGTCATAAATAATATATCACCACAGTTCTGTCTAAAAAATCTGGAAAATTATGATTTAGTCAAAGACTTAACCAGTTATTCATATTAATACTCTATTAGCAAAATTAAAATAACCATAGCTGTGACCAGAAAAAATCTCACTAAAATGTAGCGACTTCAGCTCCAAATTTTTGTATTCCAAAAGAGCATACTATGATGTTTGGGTTAGTGAACCGATCTATTAAAAAACTACTCCAAATATCTAGGTACATTTTATAAAACTTTTGACTTGTGTTTTCACCCTAAGTGACCATGTTTCCCAATTGTCTCCCCCATATGCCCAGGATATTTAAAAAAAATGAGTACAAATTATACTACTGTTGTTGTGATGAAAAGTATCAGAAATAATACTTGCATTGCACATTAGTGGTTCCTTTTTCTGTCAGATAACCAAAGTGTGGAGTTATAAAGGGAAATACAGGGTGGCTTATGTAGGGACACCACACATGTCTACAAAAAGTGTCCCCAGTCCTTTGGAGGCTGTCACGGGATCCCTGCCTGCCCCTTGCCCCTGTGCTCCAAGAAAAGTCTTCCATAATGACCTCCAAGAACAGACTGGCCTTGTTTATTAAGAACATCTGTTCTGATTTCAATATCCTTCAGGGGTACAAGACAAAAAACACTACTGAGTTCTGTTTTGATTTTTTTAATTTAATATATAGAGAACCTCTCTCAAAACTGAAAGACAGTGTCCAGTGAAAATTGAGGCTGGAAGGCTATTGTGAAAATTGTGCGGGTAAAATAAAATTTGAAGGTAATGCATACAATGGCTGACACTTGTGTATATTACTTCCAGCTGGGAACAAGAGAGGGTTTCTCTGGAGGCTCTCTGTGTCTGTAAGCTTGCAATAACCTCTTGTTTAGCATTTGAGAGGACAAATAGTACTGAAGATTAACATAAGACCTCCCACATACCAGGTTTGTGGGCCTCCCACATACCAGGTTTGTGGGAAGCAAAGGACATGAATATGAGTGAATGTGTAAAGAGCAGAGGAAGTCCTGAGTGAATGTGTATTGTTTGACATGAGCATGACTATATCAAGGACCCATAGTAGTGGCATAGCCTTCTTGAGTCAGACTTGGAATGGCAAATCCTTTCTCTGGTCCAAGTAAATGTTTATGAATGATTGAAAAGTGTGTGCAAACACTAGCAACTGCAGCTTCCTCCTCCTGCATGTTTACGGACTGAGCCTGCTTACCTACAGACACCTCCTAGCTACAGTGTTCACACCCCACTTGTATCATGGGAGGTTTTCTATGTCTATTTGTTTGTTGTTTCTCTAGCATCTGAAATTTCTTCATTCTCTCACTATCCTGAGCCAGGTTTCCAGGACAAAGTCATGCTAGACATAGCAAGGTAAACAAACATTATACCACTGAACCATACCCCTGCCTTTTTTTTTTACTATTATGATTCATTTATGGAAATGTTTAGATAGATTTTTAGATAGAATCTCAGATAAAATCTTCAGAAGTCTCTTGAGGCTATGAAGCCAAGCCAAGGGCTTGCAACCCACTTCAATAGAAGTACTATGTGACTTTCCTTCTCTCTGAGGTCAATCAGACATCTCCAGGACTGAGTCTGTCACAAAAAGGTATTCCTTATTAACTGTAAGGCCAGGATCCCTGTGTAGTCACATATACAAGGAACAAGATCAGATCTGTCTAAGATTTATTGACTAAGCTTTGGGTCATATCTAATATAACACTTCACCAAAGGCCTTGGTCACAGAGATAGACAGGAGACTATTATGTTCCAAAGGAACCTTCTTTTACTATGCTGTGCTGGAATGGAAGCCATAGCCTTTTGCATTCTAAAAACATACTCTCCCACTGAGCTAACTCTAGCTAAAGAATAATAAGTCATAACTGTTTTCAAGGAAGTAAATGCATTATTATATAATAAGAATAATTGTCTGACCTGGACCCTGCACAATTCTCAGCCCTAAATTGAACATTCACAATACCCCCGAGCTTCTCAGCTCAGAGATTATTGCTAGAGGAGTTGGGGTGCAGAAAGAGTGCAAGAACTAGGAGCAGTCCATGACTACTAGGAAGCAGTATCTTTGGGACACATCATGGCGGCTGCACATATGAATTCACATTAGTTGCAACAGCATGCAAAAAAATGATGCAAACTCAAACCAGACACAATCCCAGCATGGATAAGTGAGTTGAGCCCAAAATCCTGCCCCTGGCTGTGCAGCTATTGGCAATTGTTAGGTGTTGGGAGAGGGAGGGTCAGTTTTCTCTAAGATTCCAAGCCTTGACAATGCAACCACATTTCTGTGGAAAACTATGCATCTAAGAATATCTGGGTGGTGCAAATTAATCTTGATGAGAGGGGGAAAGGGCAAGACAAGGCTGTCCACTCTCACCATACCTATTCAATATTGTCCTTGAAGTTCTAGCTAGAGACAACAAAAGATCAAGGGAATACAAATCAGAAAGGAAGAAGTCAAACTCTCACTATTTGCAGATGATACTGCAAAAACTCTCCCAGGGAAATCCTACAGCTGATAAACACCTTCAGCAAAGTGGCAGGATACAAGATTAACTCAAAAAAATCTGTAGCCCTACTATATACCGATGACACATTGGTGGAGAAAGAAATCAGAGAAACATCACCTTTACAATTGCCACAAACAACATAAAATACCTTGGGGTAACACTAACCAAAAAAGTGAAAGACCTGTACAATAAGAATTTTGAGTCTCTAAAGGAAGAAGTTAATGAAGATACCAGAAAATGGAAAGATCTCCCATGCTCTTGGACAGGTAGGATCAACATAGTAAAAATGGCAATCTTGCCAAAAGCAATCTTCAGATTCAATGCAATCCCCATCAAAATCCCAAAACAATTCTTCACAGACCTTGAAAGAACAATTCTCAACTTTATATGGAGAAACAAATGACCCAGGATAGCCAAAAAAACCCTGTACAATAAAGGAACTTCTGGAGGCATCACCATCCTTGACTTCAAGCTGTATTACAGAGCTATAGTCCTGAAAACAACAGGGTATTGGCACAAAAACTAGACAGGTAGACCAATGGAATAGAGTTGAAAACCCTGATATTAACCCACACACCTATGAACACCTTCTTTTTGGCAAACAATCCAAATTTATACAATGGAACAAAGAGAACATCTTCAACAAATGGTGATGGCATAACTGGTTGCAGAAATGTAGAAGACTGCAGATAGACCCAAGCCTATCGCCATGCACAAATCTTAAGTCAAAATGGATCAAAAACCTCAACATAAATCCAGCCACACTGAACTTATTAGAAGACAAAGTGGAAATACCCTTGAATTAGTTGGTACGGGAGACCTCTTCCTGAACATTATACCAGTAGCATAGACACTGAGATCAACAATTGATAAATGGGACCTCCAGAAACTGAGAAGCTACTGTAATGCAAAGGACACTGTCAGAAAGACAAAATGGCAGCCCACAGAACCAAAAAAGATATTCACCAACCCCACATCTGACAGAGGGCTGATCTCCAAAATATACAAAGAATTCAAGAAGCTAGTCTCCAAAACACCAAACAACTGAATTAAAAAGTGAGGTACAGAACTAAATAGACAATTCTCAATAGAGGAATATAAAATGGCTGAAAGACACATAAGAAAGTGTTCAACATCCTTAGCCATCAGGGAAATACAAATCAAAACAACTCTGAGATACCATCTTACTCCTGTCAGAATCGCTAAAATCAAAAACACCAATGATAGTTTATGCTGGAGAGGAGGTAGAGAAAGGGGAACACTCCTCCACTTCTGGTGGGAATGCCAACTTATACAGCCACTTTGGAAATCAGTATGGTGATTCCTCAAGAAAATGGGAATCAGTCTACCACAAAATCCAGCCATTCCCCTCCTAGGCATATACCCCAAAGAAACACATTCATACAACAAGAACATCTGTTCAACGTTGTTCATAGCAGCACTATTTGTAATATCCAATAACTGGAAACAGCCTATATGCCCCTCAACCAAAGTATGGATAGAGAAAATATGGTACATTTACACAATGGAGTTCTACTCCATGGGAAAACAACAACAACAAAAAAAAATACAATGGAATTTTGAAATGTGCAGGAAAATGGATGGGACTAGAAGAAACCATTCTGAGCAAGTTAACCCAGTCACAAAAAGACAAACATGGTATATACTCACTCATATGCAGATTTTAGACATAGAGTAAAGGATTACTAGCCTACAATCCACACTGCCAGAGAAGGTAGTAAACAAGGAGGACCCTAAGAGATACATACATGGTCCCCTGGAGAAGGGGAAAGGGTCAAGATCCTTTTAACAAATTGGGAGCATGGGAAGAGAGGGGAGGGAGCTAGGAGAATGAGAAGGGGTGAAGAGAGGATACAGACGACATGAAGGAGCAGAAAAGTTGAGTCATGGGAAGAACAGAAGATAACAAGAATGGAGATATTATAATAGATGGAGACATTTTATGTTTACAGAGAAATCAGGCACTAGGGAAATGTCTGGAGATCTACAAAGATGACACCAGCTAACAATCTAAGCAACAGAGGAGAGGCTACCTTAAAGGTCCTCCTGTGATAATGAGATTGATGACTGGCTTATACACCACCCAATAGCCCTCATCCAACAGCTGGTGGAAGTAGAAGCAGACACCCATAACTAATCACCAAACTGAACTGGAATCCTGATGCAGACGAGTGAAGAGCAAAGGGGTCCAGAACAGGCTGGTGAAACCTACATAAACAGCTGACCTGAACATCAGGGAATTCTTACTCCCCAGACTGATAGCTGGGATACCAGCATGGAACTGAACAAGACCCCAAGACCATGGGTTCCAGTGAGGAAAACTCAGAAATCTACGGGACCTCACGTAGTAGTTCAGTACTTATCCCTAGCATAGGTGTGGACTTTGGGAGCCCATTTCACATAGAGGAATACTCCCTGAGCCAAGACACATGGAGGTGGGTCTAGTCCCTATCCCAAAGGACTCTCTGATGACACCCTATGCACCATCCAGAGGGAGCAGAAAGGATATGTGATAGGTATAGTTTTATTTGAGGGGGGTATGGGAGGACAGGAGAGAGAAGGGAACTGGGATTGTCACATAAAACAATCTTGTTTCTAATTTAAAGAAAGAAGAGAAAAAAGGAGTGGATGTGGAAAGAGTTGTGTGGGAAAGGCACAGCGACAATGATCAAAATATATTTTGCTAAACTCTCAAATAATTTTATTAAAGAACTAAGTAAAACTTTGAAGGTGTCATTGACTCTGGAGGTAAATGTTTTAATTTTGTTTATAGATATATATAGTGATATATTATTAATGACTATTTAAAGCTTGCCTGAGGATTCAGAAAGCAAAGTCAGCCACAAGTCATAGAAGCCAGGCACACACTTTTAATCCCAGCAGCCAGAAGCTAGGAGGTGGTGGTATACACCTTTAATCCTGGAACTCAGGATAAAGAGGTAGATGGAGCTCTCTGAGTTGAAGGCCAGACAGAGATGCATGAAATTAAATCAGTCTAAAAGAGTAACAGAGCTCATGCCTTTTAAACCAGCACTAGAGTAGTATAAAAGATTATAGTGGGAAATTACCAATGGAGTCAGGTAGAAATATAAGGGTATTTAATAGGGAAAAGCCTTACTTACAGAGCGACCTAGCCAGTCGGCATGGCAGCAGTCTGTACAGCAAGAAGCAAAGAGAAACTGAAAGCGCAAACGCAGTCACACTACGTCACTCTGACCACGCCCTCACAAGCGTGGTCAGGCACACCTGTAGCCAGCCCCTAAGTAGGCATGGCTACAGCTTCTCCAACAAAAGATAGAAGCAGGGTCTTCAGTAGTAAGTAGCAGGCATTCATTCTCCAGCCACACTGAGGAGAGGCTTGGTGAAGAGCTGATGCATGGATCAGCCCTTTCAGCCTGAACTTGAGGTAAGAGCTAGTGGCTGGCTGCTTTGCTTCCCTGATATTCAGGTTGAAGCCCAATATCAGTCCCTGGGTCTTTTATTTTTCATGTAACAGATATATTTCACCATATTTCTATAATCTATATAGTGCCACATGAAAAACTTGGTTCTTATCCCTGGAAAGCAAAACAACAACAGTAAAAATAGCATTTTTTTCATTCTCTGGAACTCAGAGACTCAACAAGTTTGACTGACTATGTCCTCACATACGGGTCACACTTGTCTTCTGTAATTGTAATCATTCCTGTTCAACAGATACTCACCCAACCCTCACAGTGCTCCTCAGGTTCAGACATTGTTATCCGGGTTTTATAGAAAGAACTGAGAGTCAGAAAAGAACTGGATGGACATAACATGCTGTAATTTGGTTCTGGTTTGTCATTCAAAGGCTTGTGTTTTGTCTCCATATCTTTAAAAGGTAGACCTTTATTATAGGTTCCAGGGCCATGTGTCTTCACGTTTATCTCTTAGAGTTGATTAGGTCTTCAGTAATGGATTATAATCCACTGTTATTAAAAATTAGTCTGCTCTCCCCACAGACGCTTGCTACCCCCTCCACACACATACATAACTGTGTTACCAACTTAAAATGCTGTTGTTCTCCATGTTACAATATGACCCTAACCAGGAACAGTTGCCCAGTTTATCTTGGATTAAAAAATTTTTTACAAGTAACCTGCCAAAATGCATTTAACATGTAACAGACTAAGAAAAATATTATTAGAAAAATATCAGTGTTCAAACATGCCACTCTTTATTAGAAGCAAAAATAAGCATTTAAATGAGCACACACACACACACACACACACACACACACACACACACACATGCACGTGTGCACAGGGAAAGACACAGAGACAGATAAAGACAAAGACAGACAACGACAGAGACAGAGACAGCTCTGAGCTTTGCAATCTGAAATGATGACAATAATGGCCTCCTGCATTTCTTCTTCTTTCTTTCCTTCCACCAATAGTGTACTGGGGCTACAGGGTTAAAATCACCTTCTGTGAGCTGAAAAGAATTCCAGAATTCTGTTGCTCCTTCTTCTTCCTGAGCACTCTCCCGTTCACTCTATTGCAGAAATTCCTGCTTTTTAACTTTTCCTATAACACTTTTGTCATCTATAGACTAGTTTTGTATAGGCTGGATAATTTTCATAACAGACCTATTATGTTCTCACACTAATCCATTATGCTGATTTCTCTCAGTGCACAAGGGCAGTAGAACTGTGCATTTAACTTTTCTGGAGACAATTCAAATGGACAGCAGAGTAGCAAAAGGGAAGAGCTATGTCTACAGACTCTGTAAAACAAAATTGGAGTCAGCAATGGTTATGTGAAATACTATAATTTGTGAGAATCAATGCCCAAGGACCCTTTTAGCCTTCAGCACAAATAAGCTCTGGGTCCTACAGGAGGTGTTAAATTTATAATCATGGTTTACAAATATCTTTAGCCTATAGCGAATTACTGCAACTATTTCCTGCCATTCTCCCAAGGCACTGTGTGATGAGTACTTAAATACATTCACAGGTGTACCTACACATTATTGGTAAAATATAGTTCACATATTCTCTATCCCCAAAGCAATCTAAAGCATGCCAGCCTTGACTCAGGGGGCCAGGAATTTTACCACCCCAAACCCCGACCCTCCAAATGATTTGATAAATCTGGCAGGTGTAAACAAATGAATGGGTATTATTCTATCAGAAATGGCCCAATAGATTGATTCTCCAATAAGGAGAGAGCATTCCAAGGCATAAGTTGAGAAACAAATTGAACTTCCCCCATGAAGTAACTCAGTAGCATTGCCAATCCAGCATGAAACAGCCTAAGCACTGTTCTTAAGGATGATGGCCTCAAGGGCAAATTAAGGGTAAATGTGCATCAGGGAGAAGATGGAGGCTCCCACTTAATCACATCATTTCTCTGAAGTTTCTGAGGGTGGCCTGAAAAAGGACAGACAGGGCAACCTCCCAAATATCAAATCTCACAACACTTTGTTTCATAATTACGTAGGCATAAATGTCAAGGTGTCTGTGGGACAGGAGTCTCTGGATTTTAATTGGATGCTTTCCTTTTTCCCTATTCCCTGCTGTTCCTTTCACATCTCTAAGCTGCACTTTGACTGGCCTATTTATAGGACAGGCATTCCCATGTGTTCCTAGGCTTTGCTTTCTTTTCCTGTAGCTGGTTTGCAATTATATAAATATGTGGGCCATCTCCTTGCCATGCACTTATTTTCAGAGGAACTTCTGAAATGTCTCCTTGATGGAACTCACTGGCAACCATAATAAATGCTGCTTTACTTGGGCATGGTAAACATAAAACTTCAAGGAAAACAAAAACTGACTGCAAAAAGAAATCAATAGATCCTTATATATTATTTTTATTAGAGGACTTGTCAGTGTAAAATAACAACTTTCTTTTCCTCTGGAGCTGAACACACTATTTTATGGGTAGAACAAAATGGCCTTTATTTTCACCTTTTGAGGGCTGGAGGGCACATGCCTGCACAGAGCATAGAAGAAATGCACTAAAGTTCCCTCTATCCAGGCAGCATTCTCTCTGGCTTCAAGGTAGTCATTGAGTGTCTGCCTTCAGCCCAAGGCTAAAAGATTAGTAGGAGATATGTTCACTTAGTGATGGATAGGGCCCTTCCACTAGGTGTACTATTATAAATTACTTGAGATTATTGAATATTTGTAAGAATGGATAGAGAAAATGTGGTACAATGGAGTACTACTCAGCAGAAAAAAAATGGAATCTTGAAATTCACAGGCAAATGGAGGGAACTAGAAGAAACCATTCTGAGCGAGGTAATCCAGTCACAAAAAGAAAAACAAGGTATATACTCACTCATATATGCATTTTATACATAGAGCAAAGGATTACCAGCCCAAAATCCACACCAACAGAGAAGCTAGGAAACAAGGAGGACTCTAAGAGAGACATGCATCCTTCCCTAGAGAAGGGGAAAGGGACAAGATCTCCTGAGCAAATTGGGAGCATGAGGGGAGGGGAGAGGGAGCTAGGAGAATGATAAGGGGAGAAGAAGAGGAGTGGGAAGGACATGAGGGAACAGGAAGTTTGAGTTGGGGTTAGAATAGAGGAGAGCAAGATGATAGATACTGTAATACAGGGAGCCATTATAAGTTTAAAGAGAAATCAGGTTCTAGGGATATGTCTGGAGAGCTACAATGATGACACCAACTAACAATCTAAGAAACAGAGGAGAGGCCACCTTAAATGCCCTCCCCTGATAATGAGATTGATGACTGATTTATATGCCATCCTATAGTCATCAACCCAGGAGCTGGTGGAAGTAAAAGCAGATACCCACAGGTAAACACTGAACTGAACTGGAATTCAGTTGCAGAGAAGGAGGAATGATGAGCAAAGGGGTCAATACAAGGCTGGTGAAACCCACAGAAACAGCTGGCCTGAACAAGGGGGAGCTCTTGTTTCTGCGACTGATAGCTGGGAAACCAGCATGGGAGTGATCCAGACCCCATGAAAGTGGGTATCAGTGAGGAGGCCTTGGAAATCCATGGGGCCTTTTGTAGTAGACCAGTACTTATCCCTAGCTTAGAAGTGGACTTTTGGAGCCCATTCCACATAGAGGGATACTTCCTGAGCCTAGATACAAGGGGGTGGACCTAGGCCCTATCCCAAAGGATATGATAGACTCTGAAGCCACCCTGTGGAAGGCCTCACCCTCCTTGGGGAGCAGAACGGGTATGGGATAGGTAGGGTGTTAGTTGGGGGAGGAGGGTAGGCAGAGGGATTGACATGTAAAATAATCTTGTTTCTAATTTAAATAAAAAATGGAGAGAAAGAAAAAAAAGAATTGCATCCTCATCTTGCTAAATACTTTATGTACATTAATCATTGCTTCACATTTTCTGATGAGTTCATAATCTGTCTCCTCTATAAAGGTTTTATATATATATAATTATATATATATATATATATAATATATATATATTCATATGTATATGCATATATCATGTATACATAGATATATTATATGCGGATATTATATATATTATATATACTCCAGTTGGTTAAGGGTTCATATTTATTTCTTTCATTGCTGTATTATTAGCCCACTGATATGTGTAGATATATATACATACACACTCCAGTGGGTTAAGGGTTCATATCTATTTCTTTTGTTTTTGTTTTTTTGTTGTTTTCAAGACAGGGTTTCTCCATGGCTTTGGAGGCTGTCCTAGAACTAGCTCTTGTAGTCCAGGCTGGTCTCGAACTCACAGAGATCTTCCTGCCTCTGCCTCCTGAGTGCTGGGATTAAAGGCGTGTGCCACCAACACGCGACCATATCTATTTCTTTCATTGCTCTATTATTGGCCCATTGATTGACATCTAGACACAGCAGGTATATAATAATACATTTTATTAGATAGGTGAATAATTTATTCTATGTGTAAAGCAAAAGAACAATTGTGTGTGTGTGTGTCCAACTGGTATATTAATTCTGAACCCTTAGGGAATGGGTCCTTTGGAGTGATCCATTCCCAAAGACCCCCTCATGATTGAAATTAGTGTTTCTATAGGACAAACTGTAGAGAGTTGGCTCATTCCAACTATGATTTGAGGGCCCAGAGAGAAGAGGCCACATAAGAATAAGGAAACAGACACTCACCAGCCACTAAATCTTCTGGCAATTTGGTTCTGGATTTCCCATGTTTCATAACTGATAAATAAACATTTGCCATTTTATATAAATTAGTATTGAGTATTCTTACAGCAGTCTTTACACATGAAGATATCTGAAAAGATACACAATTTATTTTTACAAGGGATGGGACACCGTGATCCTAGCTTTGAACTGAGTCTCTGTTGAAATTAGAGATGCATGCTTCCTTTTATTTGTCAACTATAACCTCAATATTGGCTTGGGTTAACTGATACAATTGTCTCAGGGATATATCAGAAAATTCTGTTTCTTATATTTCTGTAAATTTCTGATTTAAGTGATAAGTTCTTAAATGACAAATGTTTTTACTTGCCAGCCAAGCTCAGTGATGCTCTTAGCTAGGATGTGTGTGTGGCAAGTGGTGAAAGATGCTGAGAGAGAAAAGAGTGCAGTAGACATAAGGAGATGACAGGGGGAAGACACAAAAGCAAAGAGTGGGGAGGAAAATGAGAAAGAAATACAAAAAACGAAAAGCATATTTTGTTTTTGGAGAATCATCTATCTCATGAGAAATCTGAACCTTTAACATTTGTACACGGTTGATTGGTGTAGATTGTTGTGAGTATATTAGTAGTGATTTGCAGCAGACTAATTTAGGGGTCACTTAGGCATGAAAACACTTAGAAAGAAATTGTATACCTAATGAAACAGTATCAGTAATAGCATATTTAAATGAACAGTATCATTAAGTCTGAATTGTTAGAATCAGAGCAGTGCAGCTTAATAGATTTTCTTCTTCAACAAGGGTTTCCACATTGGGCATAGTGTGTGTGTGTGTGTGTGTGTGTGTGTGTGTGTGTGTGTGTGTATGTTAAACATAGGAAGTTCTTGAGAACACCAATACTTCTCATGTTTCTTTTGCAGAATTTTTGTATTGCTGTCTTTATTTTCTGCTTATATTTAATATAAAAGCAAGTTCATTAAAACTGTTAGCAGGTATTCCTGTAGCAAGAATATATATCATAAAGTTTTAGACATTAACATATTTAAATTAAAGCACACTTAAAATTTTCAGTTCGGTACACATTTTTATTTCTTAAACAACATATTATGGGGAAAGTGATGCTTCAGCCAGGAACAGGCTTACTTTAATTTAAGATCATCAGGTAGTAATATCAGATCCTCAGAAAACATAATGAATACTTTCATATTACTGAAAAAAATTTCCCGTTTTTATTGGCTGCATTCAGTCTTTCTAGGTTATTCTTGTTCATGCAAAAAGGAAGTAGGAAAAGGAGAAAAAGGAAGCATGGAGGAGCAGGAGGAAGAAGAGGAAAGAAACATTAAGAAAAAAAAACTCTTTAATAAATCCAGAAAATCCCTCTGCCCTGTCTACCCAGATCATTCTGTGTTCTTAAAAATAATTTGATCATGGCTCGCTCCTAGCCAGTTCACACAAAGCCCAGGGACCTGTCTTAAGCGCCTTGGCACAGATGCTGACAAAAAAGCCAAACTGTGCCTGCTGCCTGCCTCTGGCCTGCAAGTGTCAATTGCTTTAATTTCATGACACTTTATCCCATTTAATGCTCTCAGTATTGCTTCGAGGAAGGTATATATTTCATGCATACAGCAGTGGCTTATGAAGGCAAAGGCTGTGGAAGTCGGGGAACCCAGTTTCAGACCTCTGACTCCACAGTTTTCTCTGCTTTGTGTCACGATGAGAATGGCCTTTAGGCAGATGCCAGGCACAGATCTGCTTCGCCCTTGCCTGCTGCAGAGAATTTTTAGATAAACAGATTTCATGTTAGGACTCATCCAAAGAAGCCTTGCTAGTTATTAAGTGCTTCCTATAGAAGGCACTCTGGTGCCCTGAATGTCATGAACACTTTTCTGAATTACCGGTTGACTTTTTTTTTATGATACATTAAGGTAATCAACAGAAGACCTCCTGCCTGCCAGGAAAAGCTTTTAAAACAAAACGTGTTTCCTTGAACACGAGTAAAATATATGAAATGATTATAATAAAGAGGCTTAAGGCTGGCTGCAACTAGAGCTCTGCCCAGAAGTTGGTGCCATGGTTGAGGAAAAGATTCTTGGTTTCACCACTTTGTCTACACCAGGCTTATCCCTATTCTCCTTCTGCAGACTCTCTTTGTCCTTAATGATTCCAAGTGTACTCTTGCTCCTTCAGCTCTCTGATCAGCTCTAGGAGATCTTTTAGTTTGAGGGAGCTCTCTTTCTTCATTGTGAACCTTACATATACAAAATTCTACATTGTTGCTCTCAACTATTTCAACTTTTCTTTAGTTTATTTTTCTCCCATTTATGAGAGTCTGAGCACTACATTCAAACCATCACTCACTCCACACTTGCATTTAGAAGTATAGTACAATGTGGTTTATTTCACATTAAAAATCCTTCAAGTAGTCAACTAGCATAGAAGTTAACTTTGGACTATGTATATTAATCAGTGGTACAGCATGTGCCTAGCCATTGTGAGACCCTGGATTCCACCCTCTGTTCAATTAAAACAAAGAGTGGGTTATGAAGAAAAGACTTGTATTGAATAACTTAGTTCTCAACTTTCTCCCTGCCCCCTTGGTTCTTGTTTTCTCAAGTCAAGCTCTTGAGATAAGATTACATTCTTACAAAATTTCAAATCAATAATCTTGATCCCATTTTTCCTATTAACATGAAAAGATTGATGTTACTAAATAGCTTTGCTAAAATGACATAACTAACTAGAGTTGGGTTCTGAAAACTTTGCAAATCTCCCTTGTGATACCATATACACTAGCAAAGCTATTACATTTTCTGAAAAGTATATGCAAATATTGTATGAAATCTGCAATAAATATATCATGTGTTCAGACACACAAATATAAATATATCCTGAGGAGTAGTAGTTAAGTTTTGGGAGTATTTTGAAAGCATTCGGTGTGGTGTACTTAATTTGGGATATGAGAAGAGATGAGAAATGTTTTACCTGGACAAATAAAATGTTTGCCATCAGCTGAGGTGACAAAGGCTATAGGGGAAGTGGCCTGAAATGAAGTTTCAAAGTCCTTTATAGGATATATTGATTTTTCAGATTTTTATTAGATAGTCATGTGATGATGCAGTGAGTAATTGGCCTGTGAATCTGGAGGTTAGAGGGCAGAGGAGAAGTATGAAGGGTTTTAGGTACATATATGAACTTTCAAAGCAAGAAATTATGTGAGTTCAGGTATAGAATAAGATCAGATAAAGAAAACCAACATTTGACCCTTGAATATTTCAACAGTACAACATTAGAGAAGAAAAAGAGTCATCAAAGATAGAGAGGTAGCAACATGAAAGCACCCTCACTTCACTTTGTGTGATTAAATGGGCAAGGTGGTGCACACCTGTATCTCAACACTCTGGAGGCTAAGACAGAAGGGTCCTGATTGCAACAAAGGGTTATCAGGCAACAACCTGATCAATCAACCTGTCAATAAAAGAGAAGCATTCAGTGTTCTAGGAGTCCAAGCAATGAACACTTACCAATGGGGGTGTGCCATAAATGATTAATGCTGCTGACAGTAGAAAGGCACTATCAACAGAAACGTTAAGAGTTTCTGTAAGATTTAGTAACCAAGGTCATCATCAGTTATTTGTGTTGGAGGAATACAGAGAATGGCGGGGGGAGGGGGGAGATAAAAGACCAGTATATACTTCAACATATTTAAAATAGCAAGCACATATTTTAGAAGATTTCAAATATTTACCTTTACTTCATATAAGTTGCATAATTAGTTTAACTTTGAGTAAATTGTAGTATACCTTGAATAAAAACAATGATTAAAGAGAGAAAAATGTAATATTTTATAAATATCCTAAGTATTATTTATATATTCATAATATGTATTTATATATTTCTATATAATCATCTATATTCTAAATACTCTAAATATAATATTCTAAATTTCATAATTGAGATTTTTAATATTTCTCTGAAAGAAATTCTAAAGCAAGAAGACAAAGTAACTTTAAAAAAAATGAATTATCCACCTAACACTGAATGTTACTGCCATTTTCTGTATAATGCATAAAATAGAATTATATCTGATGTTTGGATACATGCTTCAGGCTGGATTGAAGTCCTTTTGGAAGGTAAGTGATATTTATTATTTATGCAGTCCTACAGCATGAATCAGTTTTAAGTACTCTGGGAAGTTTCTAACCAAATCAAGACAGAAGTCCGTTATGCTTTCCACTACAGAGCTTGCTGACCCCAGAGGACTCAGTATGATTACTTACACAGAAAAGGGTATGCACTGGAAAGTGTTCTTTCTACAAGTTGTGTAGGTAAAAAAGACAGAGGCACCAGGTTTTTTGATCTTTCTGATAATATCATGATCATAATGCAGAAAGAATCTTCTTTGAGTAGAAAAGAACAAAGGATCCTATTGAAAATGCAGCCACATAGATTCATCTTCTTATGCCCTCAGAACCACTTTTAACCAAGACAGAGGCAGTAAAAGGTAGAGAGAGCTCTTGATGGACACGTGGTTACCATTATTTTGTGCATTGCATGAAAAGGCACAGTGTGAATCACAGAATATGGCTCAAGAAGTATCTGAACAAGTAAAGCCCCCAAGTAAAGAGATTTTTCACCACTATTCCCGCCAGGTCCCAGACACTAAATACTCTTACATTTTAATTATAGTATAAATTATTTTAATTCAGAAAGAGTAAATCGTTAGTGACAGTGTGGAGAAACAGTAGAGATTTAATTTGTATTCAAATAAACAAAATATATTTACTTGTCTCTTATGAAAAGAGGACATTTGATTATAACAATAAAATAGTTGTTGTAAGACAAGGCTAACATCAGGTCTAGGGAATGAACTGGAATTGGTGCATGGGAGCAGCAGAACAGTGTTACCTTTTCTTTCATACATTGTCCCTATTTGTGTTCTTTCCTGGAACTAGCATTAGCCCTTTCTCCGTTTATATAGGGAAGAATGAATAGGTAGACAAGGAAAGCAAACAAACAAAAAAATGGGAAATGCTTGTCCAAGGTCCACAGTGTTGGTTTTTTGTTTCTTTTCTTTGCTTCCTTGCTTCCTGCCTCCCTCTCTCCCTGTCTCTCTTTCTTTTGTAACATTTCCTCCTTCCTTTTTCTCCATCCAAAGCCTTCCATATACTGCTCCCTGCTTCAAATTCATGGTCTGTTTTCACTAATTGTTACTGCAATATGTATGTATTGCTAAATATGACTTGTTCAGTCTGTATAATGTTACTTGTATGTATATTTTCAGGACTGACTATTTTGTACTAAACAACCAGTTGGTTTGTTCTTCTCCAGGGAGGATCGCCTCTTTAGTTCTCAGCTTTCCTCACTTGCTTGTAGTTCTTTGTGTAGGGTTGAGACTTCATGGAATTTTTCCCATCTAGTTGGGCATGGCCAAAGTTTTAATTCTTGTTCAGCTCATGTTTGGGTGTCCAAGTTGAGGAGACTTTGTGGGAATAGCCTCTGATGTTACTAGGGTACATCAGTGCTAGTAAAATCATGGTTATTGCAGGAGAATCTACAACCAATAATATATTAAAGCAGCATAATCTCTAATAACAATCTATAAACATTTTCCTTATACCCAGAGTGTATTTTAAATAAGTTCAAAATACACATTGCTACTGGGTATTAAAATCTTCACTGCAAGTTTTAAAGAGGATTGTGTCTAAAGCCCACCTCCTTTTTTGTTTGGTATTGGTTTTCATTTTCAAGACAGGGATTCTAACTATCCTGTAGCTCACTCTGTAGACCAGGCTGGCCTTGAACTCACAGAGATCCACCTGCCTCTGCTTCAAAAGTGATGGTATGAAAGGGGTAAATCACCACTGCTTGCCATCTAACAACTTTTTCGTTTAGAAAATTTATTTTGTTGTTTTATAAATGGTAAATTGACATGTATGTTAAAGAACTATTATAAAATAAACTTTTATGATTTACTGTCTTAACTAGGATTTCTATTGCTGTGAAGAGACACCATGACCACAGCAACTCTTATAAAGGAAAATATTTAATTGGGGTAGCAGCTTACAGATTCAGAGATTTAGTTCATTATCATCATGGTGGGGAGCATGGCAGCATTCAGCAGACATGCTGTTGGCTACATCTTATCAGAGGACAACAGGAAGTCAACAGTAGCACTAGGAGTAGCTTAGCATAGGAAACCTCAAAGACCACCTTCACAGTGGCATATGTCCTCCAAAAAGGCTATACATACTTCAATAAAGATGCATCTCCTAAAAGTGCCATTTCCTTCAGGGGCCACATGTACTATTAGTAAAAATTTGATTTATATACTTATTTTATAATACTATTTTTCTTCTAAGGATTTGATCATGACCTCCTATTATGCCATCTGTTGATGACTGACTATTTTGGTGGTAAGTGTAATGATGCTGTATTTTAGTAATTATTGACTGTCACCAAAACTTCCATGTTATATCCTTTCATTCATCTATGTTTCTACTATTTATTCAGAAATTAATGTACTTTAAGAGACAATAATTAAAAATACAAATAATATGATATAATATCAAATATTACAAATGAAATCTACAAAGATTACAACTGAGTTAGATCTGCTCTGTAGACATCTGGTTCTCTTACCATGTTCTTTTCCTTTTGGCACATTTTTTTGTAATACAAGAAAAACTATGTCTCAGAGAAAATATGATAGTAGCTTAATTTATATTAAATTACAGTTAAAAACATTTTTATCTGCTATCATGAGAGCCCAAGAGCTGCAGCATACTCTGATTACATGATAAATCATTGTATTAAAGGAAAATGTTTTTGTTTTTCTTTTTTTCCATTTTTATTTGAATTAGGAAAAAGATAGTTTTACATGTCAATCCTAGTTCCCTCTCCCTCCACTCCTCCACTACCTCCCCCCCTAACTAAAACCCTACCTATCACATATCCTTTCTGCTCCCCAGGGATGGTGAGGCCTTCCATAGGGGTCTTCAGAATCTGTCATATCCTTTGGGATAGGGCCTAGGTCCACCCCCATGTGTCTTGGCTCAGGGAGTATCCCTCTATGTAGAATGGGCTCCCAAATCCACACCTATTCTGGGGATAAGTGCTCATCTACTACAGGAGGCCCCATAGATTTCCCAGGTCTCCTCACTTACACCCACATTTATGGGGTCTGGATCAGTCCCATGCTGGTTTTCCAGCTATCAGTCTGGGGACCAAGAGCTCCCTGTTGTTCAGGTCAGCTGTTTCTGTGGGTTTCACCAGCCTGTTTTGGACCCCTTTGCTCATTGCTCATCCTTCTCTGTAACTGGATTCCAGTTCAGTTCAGTGATTAGCTGTGGGTGTCTGCTTCTACTTCCAACAGCTTCTGGGTGAAGGCTATAGGATGCCATATAAGTCAGTCATCAATCTCATTATCAGGGAAGGGCATTTAAGGTATCCTTTCCTCTGTTGCATAGATTGTTATTTGGTGTCATCTTTGTAGATCTTCAGACATTTCCCCAGTGCCTGATTTCTCTTTAAACCTAAAATGTCTCCCTCTATTATGTTATCTCTTATCTTGTTTTCTTCTATTTTTCCCTGACTCAACCTTTCTACTCCCTCATGTCCTATTCACCCCTCCTCTTCTTCCCTTCTCATTCCTGTCGCTCCCTTTCCCCTCCCCCAGAGCTCTCAATTTGCTCAGGAGATCTTGTCCCTTTCCCCTTTTCTGGGGGACCATGTCTCTCTTAGAGTCTTCCTTGTTATCTAGCTTCTCTGGCGGTGTGGATTGCAGGCTGGTAATCTTTTGCTTTATGTCTAAAATCCATATATGAGTGAGTATATACACTGTTTGTCTTTTTGTGTTTGGGTTACCTCACTCAGAATGGTTTCTTCTAGTTCCTTCCATTTGCCTGTGAATTTCAAGATTCCATTGTCTTTTTTCTGCGGAGTAGTTCTCCATTGTATAAATGTACCACATTTTCTCCATCCATTCTTCAGTTGGGGGCATCTAGGATGCTTCCAGGTTCTGGCTATTACAAATAATGCTGCTATGAACGTCTTTGAACATATGTCCTGGTTGTATGGATGTGCTTATTTTCGGTATGTGCCTAAGAGTGGAATTGCTGGATCTTGTGGTAGACTGATTCCCATTTTCCTGAGGAGTCCCCATACTGATGTCCAAAGTGGCTGTATAAGTTGGCACTCCCACCAGCAGTGGAGGAGTGTTCCCCTTTCTCCACCTCCTCTCCAGCATAAACTATCATTGGTGTTTTTTATTTTAGCCATTCTTGCAGGGGAAGCTGTAGCCACGCCTGCTTAGGGGCTGGCTACAGGTGTGCCTGACCATGCTTGCGAGGGCGTGGTCAGGGGACGTAGTGTGACTGCGTTTTCTCTTTCGGTTTCTCTTTTGGGCTTGTGTACAGACCTCTGCCACGCCGCCTGGCTAGGTCACTCTGTAAGTAAGGCTTTTCCCTATTAAATACCCTTATATTTCTACCTGACTCCGTATTGGTAATTTCCCACTATATCTGGTGTCAGGATCGGGATATTGGAAACCTACACCCCATTTGGGACAGACTGTGGATTCCACCGGGCCTGCGGCCTAGGCCCGGAAAGCACCCTCTCTCCACAGGTGCTCCCGGCTAGCAGCCAACCCGCTGCAGCTGAGCTGCTCAGAACCATCCACCCAGCTCAGAGAAAGTTTCTAGCTGCTCTCAGCAGAGGCTTCCCCTGGCTGCTGCTGTGGGAAAGCCGCATCTGTTTCGGTGGTTGTGGCCACAAGACAGTATACTCTCTAAGATAAGCGCAGCCGCTTTTGTGACCTATCTCCACCACTGACCTACTGCTGCCAAATGCCTCGGACTCACTGAACACCTGTGCCACCCACTGGTCAAAGATAGTTACTGCATCTGGAGTAGAAATCAGGTAAAATTATGGCAGAATATTTATCATTTGCTAAAACTGGTAATATTTTTGCTTATTATGTGAATTCACTGTTGAGGAGGATGCTAATTTGCCAATTACCGGCCTATATGCCATAATGGCAGTTAGCTTGCTGGTACAAATAGTATTACTAGCCAGAGGACTCAGGAATAGGGATAAGGATAACCTCAACACCTACATACAGGAAATAACAGCTTTACGCAATGAGGTTTTGGAGAACAGATTAGGTCAGACCACAATTGTGCAGCAAGTGGAACAGAAATTGGATGATAAACTTGGCTCTGTGTCCAATACGCTAAAGACAGAGCTGTCTGTTACCCAAGATGAGATGCAGCGTATTTATGCCATGTCTGAGACCTTAGAGGCTAGGCTGTCAGAAGACCATGATGAGCTAAAAAATATCTGTAGCCAGCTAGATACTCAGATAGGCAATGTTACCCAAAATTAGATGCAAAGGTGCAAGATACCCAGGATAGTGTTGAAGAATTGGACAATGCCATTCAATCAATTATTGAAACATTCAAGGTAGCAGATGACAAATTTGAGTCTAGATTTGAATGTTTGGAAGATAATTTACAGTACAGGGCTGACAGATTACATAGGTCCATGCGGTCGATTGCTGAGGACTCAAAATCAGCAAATCATGACCTCGAATCTAGACTCCCATACCTAGAAGGCACTTTCCATGCCATCCAGATGCTGCCTAAGGATGATCGTATTAAAGACCTAGAAAAATATGTAAAAGCAGTTAGAGCAATTTACAGATTCACTAACATGCTTGGAATCTTTTATGATTAAGGAGATTGAAACTTTTCAAAATGATATCATTACTAGGCTTAAAGATCATTGGGATGCCCCAGAAGCAGAATCACTCCAATCCCAGGTACCTACTCCACCCAGGTATCGTGACTATTCTTCCAAGGTTGTTACTCGTATACCATTAGTGTACCCAGCTACCATGGTAGAAAAGCCAGCTTCTAAGAAACACCCTCATGGACGGATGGCTTATGAATGGCAACCTATACAGCTGAAGGATCTTAAGAATATTAAAGAATCAATTGTCTCATATGGTCTCCATAGCCCATATGTAAAACAGCTATTAAATTCATGGGCAACCTTTAACAGGGTGACACCCACAGATTGGGAACGATTGGTAGCAGCTGTACTTGAGAATTCATGCCAAATCCAATGGAAGGCATTAGTAAGAGGCCAAGCTCCTTGAGAGTCAGGGCATAAAGGAAGGTTTTGAAGCCCCTCTATGTCAGGGTGTCAGTATGACCAAATACTCTTGGTCAGGGTATTTATGCTGACCCACAGGTTCAGGCTGAATATGATGATGATATACTGTCTCTATGCAGGAAAGCAACATTAAATGCCTGGGATAAGGTTCGTGAGCCAGGAGAATGCCTAGAAGCTTATACCAGAATAGAACAGGGACCTACAGAACAGTTCCAGGACTTCTTACAAAGGTTAACTAGGAGAGTACAATTACAGGTAACAGATCCAGAAACAAGACAATCAATTATATATAAAATAGCTTATGAAAATGGAAACCCAATATGCAAAAGAATACTTTTGCCTTTAAAGATCAGGTCAGTTCCGCTAGAAGAATGGGTTTGTATGCAGCCAACATTGACTATAATGTGCAAGATACTGGAGCTTGGGTAGGAGAAGCCATCTCCAAAGGTTTAAAACGGCAACAGGAAATTAAAAGGTCTAGAGGTGAGGATGTAAGGGCTTGGCAAGGAGAAGCACCTTACAGAGGTCAACATAGATACCAAGAGGCTAGAGGTTACTACTACTATGAACCAGAACCTTGGGTAGGAAGAGCCTTCCCCTGGAGACCACGAAGGCTCCAGGAACCTAGATGTTTCAACTGTGGTAAAATGGGACATACTAAGAGAAATTGTAGACAAATGAATTCTAACAATGCCTCATATGGAAGGCCACTGCCTTCTGGATTGTGTAGAAGATGTGGTAAGGGCAGACACTGGACCAATGAATGTAGATCGACCAGGGACATACAAGGAAACCCTTTAAGGTCAGGAAACTCCCGAGGGGGGGACTCAAGAATCTTTCGTTTTCTCTTTTGGGCTTGCGTACAGAACTCTGCCACGCTGGCTGGCTAGGTCGCTCTGTAAGTAAGCCTTTTCCCTATTAAATACCCTTGTATTTCTACCTGACTCTGTATTGGTAATTTCCCACTATACATTCTGACATGGGTAAGATGTTGTTTTGATTGGCATTTCCCTGATGGCTAAGGATGTTGAATACTTTCTTAAGTGTCTTTCATCCATTTTAGATTCCTCTCTTTACACAAAACTGCAAATAAACTATCAATGAATTTGATGACAGTTTTACTAAGTATTAATCAATTTTAGGATCTGAAAATCAAAATTCATGTCCTCTATTTTTTCCTACATACTTACACATGTTTTCCTGTCCAAATTAGTAATGATATGTATTGTTTGAATTTGGTTTTTTCATGAAATATCTTGTTTTCTCCATTTATAGTGATTGAAAGGTTTGCTGGTTATAGTAGTCTGTGTTGGCATCCATGGTCTCTTACTGTAGGTAGAATGTCTATCTAGGACCTTCTGGCTTTCAGAGCTTCCATGGAGAAGTCAGGTGTAATCTAATAGGTTTGTCTTTATATGTATGTGGCCTTTTTCCTTTGCTGCTCTTAATATTTTTTCTTTATTCTGTATGTTGGGGGTTTTGATTATTATGTGGCAAGGAGACCGTTTTTTGTGGTACACTCTATTTGGTGTTCTGTGGGCTTCTTGTACTTTCATTTGCATGTCTTTCTTTAGAAAGGTTGGGAAAGTTTTTTCTATGTTTTTGTTGAATATGTTTTCTGCACCTTTGAGTTGGATTTCTTCACTTTCTTCTATACCTATTATTCTTAGGTTTTGTCTTTTCATGGTACCCCATATTTCCTGGATATTTTGTGTTAGGGATTTGTTGGACTTAAGATTTTCTTTGCTTGATGAGTCTATTTCTTCTAGTGTATCTTCAACTCCTGACATTCTCTCTTCCATCTCTTGTATTCTATTGGTTATGCTTGCATCTGTAGTTCCTGATTGTTTACCCAGCTTTCCTATTTCCAGTATTCCCTCAGTTTGTGCTTTCTTTATTGTCTCTATTTTAGTTTTTAGGTCTTGAAGTGTTTCCTTGAAACATTTGTTGATATCTTATATTTTTTTGTTTGTTTTTTCTTCCATTTCTTTAAGGGATTTTCTCATATCCTCTTTGAGGCCCTCTATTATTTTCATGAAGATGTTTTTAAGGTTACTCTCTTCTGCTTCATCTGCATTGTGATGTTCAGTTCTTGCTGGTATAGGGATCCTAGTCTCCTGTGGTGTCATATTGGTTTTTCTGTTGTTGAATGTGCTTTTTATATTATATTCTTCCCATCCTTTCTTGAAGAGGGTGTAGCAGGAGTCCCTTCCTCTCCTGGTGGGTACGGGACCAAGGTTCCCTTTCTGGTAGATGCAAACAGTTCCAATACTCTGATGTCTGTCTTCTTCTTGTGGATGGAGGCAAGACTAGTACTGGTTCCTTGACAATCTCTGGGTGTGTTGGATTCTGCTGAATTCGGATGCTGTAAACAGTCCCCCAGCCTCAGGAGCACTAATATTCTTTAACTATGAACAATTCTCAGAATGGACACATATGTTCGATGAAAAATCCTATCAGAGGCACTAATATGAGATAAAAAGACATTCCCCAAGCCCTGCCCATTGTGAGATCCTTTCACAAGGCCAGCAATATCCTCTACATTTAGGAAAGCAGGAATCTTGCTTGCTGGCTTGTGATACTGGCAAAGGAAGTCAAACCTCTCATCTGGCACAGGCACTCTACTCTCATTAGGGCCAATAGTGCAGAATGGGAAGTTCTCTGCAGAAGCTTGACTATTGGTTAATACGTTGAAGAAGGTGTACTTCCCAACATTTGGCAATCCTACAATACCAATTTTCAGTGAGGTTCCAAATCTTCCAATGATTGGGCATGGTTTAATTCCATCACCTCCCTTTTTGGGGGGCTTCGTGCAAAGGGCTGACAATCGCATGGGAAAACGGGCTGCAAATACCTGTCTGTTTTAGTTTTTCTATTAGTTAAGTTGATGCTATGATATGCTTCTTTGTGTCTACATTGTGTTAGCAATACAGAGTCTCAAGATCATAACTGTTTACCCAGCAGAAAAGTGCAAAGAAACAGTACTGTCATTTGCACAGGATGTTCAGGAGTAACTGAGTTAAAGGGTCAGGACTCTGGAAATCTTTCAACTCCACAACGAAAGTAGTATGTTTGCCAAATTTTTTCCAAAACCTTTTAAGTTATATCATGTATTTGTAAGTTGTCCATTTATATAAATGTCAAGAAAAAGTCAATTTGATATACAGTGTCAGAAATCAGAAGAGTATTCACCTTAAGAAGAGAAAGAGTCAGGAAAGAGCCAAAGAAGTTTTGAGAAGAGATGCTTAGGACTGCTGTATTTGTGTACACCTTTTTATATTTGTGTACACCCCTACAGTGAACACACTTAAGTCTACAGTTGCACACACACATACACACATGTGTCTGTGCATATGCATATACATATGTTTGTATGCATATACATATATTTACCATTTCTATTAAATTACATTGCAATTACAGATAATGAACAATATGTACATAAATACTTTGCAGTCAAAATTAGAAAAACACATATTTACAGAAATAAAATATTCTTATAATTTTGTCACCAATCAAGAGACAGCATTAAATCTCAGCCATTTGCCATTACTATATAGTCGAATTCTCCATTAGGGTAAAGCCAGATTCTGAAACAGCCTCAGCACATGTAATAATTCAAAGGCAGAACAGGCTGACTTCTGGTATGCCTGACTCTGAATGTCCCTCATCAGCAGAGGTAGCCCCCTTCTGTGGAGTGATGCACAGATGTGGGCTGCTTTCCCTGTGTGTCTGTTGGTACACAAAGAATGGCATTAAAAGAAAGGAGACATATTGTCTTTTAAAAATGCCTAGAGTGGAAATGGCACACTTTCATTCTACTGATCTCCTCTTCGTACCAGCAGTCTCAAGGGAGCATCTAAACATATGAGAAGTCAGGAAATGCAAAATCTGACTCTAGAATCATTTACTAATGACAGCTCCATTCTGTGGGAGAGGTACCATATTCTATGGGAGGAGTGCTGTATTCTATGAGAGGGATACAGCGTTCTGTGGAAGGAATGTGTAGTCTATGGGAGGCATACTGTCAAATTGCACTTTTCCTCTGCAGTGTTGTACCAATCCCCCATACTGCTACCATAAAGAAATTTATTTATCCTGTGTAACCTTCAGCCTGTTATGTCCCCTTCCTTCACATTTCTGTTATTCCTTTGCATTTTAATTCTTGAATTTCTTTTTATAATTTTTATACTGATAAAGCCTATTTCTCCAAAACTAATTTTCCTTCAGAAATGAAACTAATAAATATTTCTAGACAAATACTAGTTTTAGAGGTTTTAAATATCATCATCATCGTGTGTGCCACACACAGCACACAGGTGGTGATCAGGAAAAATTGTGGAGTCATTTCTCTCCTTCTAACTCTATGTGGATTCCAAAGATGAAACTAAGGTTGCTAAGCTTGACTGAGCCATCCATTCAGCCCATAGACTTGAAAGAGTTCTGATGCAAAATCATTTCTGGAAGCAAGATTGTTCATCAGAGATGGTGACACCAAAAATACCTCACTTGCTAGTGGTTGGTCTAACTGCTGTGACAAACTGTCAGTTTGATATATATGAGAGATAAATTATTTTTATACATGTGTGTATAATTGTGTACTAGGGTGTGCAGACACACACGTGCATGTGTGTGTGAAAGTGGGAAGACCGTAAGACAACCTAGAATGTTGTCCCCAGGAATGCTGTCCTTCTCCATTCAAGGTAGATACTCTTATTGGTCCGGAGCTCACCAACTGGGCAAGACTGTTAATGAGTTACAGGGGTCCTGTTGTCTCAGCTTCCCCAGCACTGGAATCACAAATGTGTCCCATTACACTTGGCACTTTTATGTGTGTTCTGGATACAGAACTTGGCTCTATAAGTTTTTAGGCCAGCCCTTCCCGTGAACATTAGCATCAACCATTCTGAGCCTAGGATACTCAGGAACAAGCCAAGAGGCACACATTTCCCTTTTTGAGTCTCACCCCCATCTTTTCTGCTAGATTTTGTTTGAGAATCAATAATCACCCTGCCAAACAAGATAGAAAATTCTATAAAGGAAAATAAAATAGTTTAATGTGCTTATCTGTGGGCATATCTGATTTTCATTAATCTTTTGAATTTAACATTGATGTTAAATGAGGTCAAGTAGGAGTTTGGCTTAAATATCGAACAAGCTTCATGCTTCAAAGTGTTACCTTTAGGGTAAAGGACAACTTTGTATCAGAAAACTATTCAAATAAAGAGTAATTTTTCTTCTTTTTCATGAAAGTACTAACTCTTACAAAATAAAACCCCTAAAGCAAAAATTAACAATGCTTCATGCTTGATCAGAATTTACTCCAGTATAATTTATCTTCTAGGAGCCATGAATATGTTCTTGAGATTTCTCTTGCATTTTTCCTTTTCTTGAGAATAAATGTTTTTCTCACATAACATGTGATTATGGTTTCCCTCCCTCTATTCATCCCAGTTTCTCCTTATCTCCCCTCCCATCTGGTTCTACAGACTTTCATTAGAAAACAAACATGCTTCTAGGGGATACTAATATAATTAATATAGTATAATATGATAAAACTAAAACATCAGAATTAGACAATACAAACATTAGGAAATGTGTCCAGAAGGAGGGATAACAAGCAGAGACCCAATTGTTCTCACACTCAGGAATCCCATATAAGCACTACAATGGAAACAATTATATATACTCAACAGAGCTGGTGCACACCTGTGTAGGTCTTGTGCAGTCTGTCCCCACTTCCTGAGTTCACATGTGCATTGACCATGTTGCTTGAGGGACTTGTTTTCTTGGTGTCCTGCATCCCCTCTGGATCTTATACTCTTTCCTTCACTGTTCTCAGGGTTCCCTGAGCATTGTAGTCAAGGATTTAATGAAGACATCCCTTTTATGACAGTGTTTGAAGGTATTTCACTCTCTGCATAGTGCCTGGCTGTGGTTGTTCCCCTTGTTGCAGAAGGAAGCTTCTCTGACAATGGATGAACAAAGTACTAATCTCTGAGTATATCAGAATGTCATTGGAAGTCATTTAATTGCTAAAGATTTTTGGTGTGTGTGTGTGTGTGTGTGTGTGTGTGTGTGTGTGTGTGTGTGTGTGTGGTGTTTAGACCAGTAGTACATGATTCTAGGTATTGAAAGCTGACATTTAGAATAAGGATGAGTTAGGTGGGGTCCTGATGGCATCCACAAGAGGGGAAAAAAGCAGGGTGCTTCATGAAGATCTGATCAACTCCATGGGAATGGGGTAGAGAGTGAGGCCCATCAGATGTTGGTCTGTTACAGGACTGGGGATTTGACGAAATCATTGGACTAGGAGCAATGGAAGAAGAGGAGTTAGCTTACCTGATTCTTTGACTGTGAGGTCTCAGGTAAAGCCAATTTGAGTTGAGGCCTGGGATAAAACAATGAGTTTGGAGAAGGAAGTTTTGAGGGGAAGATCTGTGTGATGTATATGTGGGTATAGATGGGTAGAGTGAGGAAGAGGAGCTGCAGAATGTATTCTGCTGCAGAGGTGGGAATGAGACTGGGTGACGGATTTGGGGCAGCAGATGCAGAGTGAAGATCTGTCTTCGACCTACCTGCTTCTCTGGCCTGAGTTTTTTCTTGATTTTTTGTTTTTAATTTTTTAATTAAAAAATAAAAAAATTGTATATATAATACTAAGTTGTGTTCTAGAATTTCAAAACAGAATTTGTTTTTGTTCATTCTTCTCCCTCTTTTCTCCTTATATCCTCCGGGTGCACACTTGTACATTTTTACCCCCTAATAACGTTGATCCACTTCCATGTGTGTTATGTTATACTATATTCCCTGGCTTCCTCAAGATCTCGTTTATCCATTACTCTGGCATCCTTTCTCTTTCCATACCCTTACCCAAGCTCATCACCAAGCTCATCATCTGTTGAGAGAGAACAGGAAGTTTCATTGTTGTTTTGTTTGGGTTGGGTTTTTTTGTTTGTTTTTGTATCTGAGTAGTCTGGCTTAGCCATAACACTGCCCAGCTTTATCCATTTTTATTACAGAGGAAACAAAGGAATTCTATATATTCTGTCCTTTGATCCCTGCATCCCCCACTAATGTTAGCAATGTATCTTTAAATTATTTCATGTGAGTTTTAACTTTATATATCAATGAGCCAAAAAAGTAAAATGGAAAATCTTAAAAGGGCTTTGAACTTTATTTTTTCATACAAAATGCAAGATTCATAGTCAATATTAAATCATCATATTTTAGATTTTTGCCGTCCTCAAACACTATCATCCTTCACAGGTCCCCAAGATCTGCATAGTTGTGTCTTTTTTACTATTTAGGACTTTGATTCAAATTACTTAAATTAACTGTGTCCCCTCTCATTCCACATGTGTGCTGTTTGTGCTTTTTATAGGGTTTCTTATTGACAGTAGTATTTTATAGTTACCATCAAGATCTGAGTTCTACTATAACAGGACATTTTATTCTGCTACCTGACAAAACTCCAGTTCTTAGGATGCAGCCTGGCAACAAATACATTTCTAAAATCCTTGGGATAGATTAGTTTATTATCATACATGGCCCATTTGATTTGTAAATGACAAGCCCATTTATGTATGCTGTTTTTGAAGAATCAGAGGCATAAGGAATATTGGCATGGATTTTTGAGTTCACATTTCATGCAATTTCATGTATGAGTCCCAACTCACATTTTTCTGCACACTCTGTTTCTTCTGTCCTTTCCTTCATTCTCTAAAGAAATCATCTCAGGGGAGCTTGTAAGTTTGAGATTTTCTGACTCAAACACTTGGCCCATTGAGCTACAGAACTGGGAAAGAGCTAGGCAGACACAGGTATCTCTATTTTTATATAACTCAGTGGACTGTTCTGGAATGAGATGTTTCTACACACCTGTAAAGCTGTCCAATTTTGGTCATCTTATTAATGTCTCACTTCATATTTTCTTTCATCTCTTCTCAGACTAGTTGATTTCTGCCTTCCTCCTGGCACTCAGAAGAAACCACCTAAGTTTTATTTCACCTGAAGCTTTGCCTCAGGCTGTTTTTCTTGAAAATTTGGGCAAAGTAGCTGGTTCTTGACTTTTTGAAACATTTGAAATACCAATTTTTTTCTTCTAATGCATTTTACAGAATGCTCTAATGAATAGATCAGAGACTTAATTTTGTATTGAGTCAGAAGGAAATAGAATATGTTAAACTACAATTGAAGTTCAATTACTGATCTTCAACAATGCTCCAACCACCCAGGAAGATGAATTTAAAGTATAATAAGCTGATATCATTGTCTACTGTTGGAAAAGCATGTGTGACTACATTGCCTGTGACTCTGAAACATGACATTTTCTATGAATTCTCTCAATATATTTAGTAGTGATGAAAAATATCATCCTTGGGTTCAAGGAGACTTGGATTCAAATATGAGACTTTCAAGTCTTTTATTGTCTTAGGGACAAGAAGTCACTAACCTTTCCCAGTTCTTGATGCCATCTACATTTTAATGAAGAGGGCATAATTTTCTAAGTCTACTGTTTTACAGATTAAATTAGATGATGTATAGAAGACAGTTTCCATAATTTCCATATTTGTGGTAAGAAGAGCCACACTTTATCTACACAGTGAGTTTGTTATAAAATTGTTCCCTTCTTCTGTTGTGGGCAGAACTCAGGGGGAGAGTAATGAAAGGGACATTCTGATGGGGGGCCGGGGAGGCAGGCATTTCCGGGTTAGGGAAAAGCCTGATGTCAGGGAAACTCGAAGGAATCCACAAGAAAGACCCCAGCTAAGACTCCTATCAATAGTGTAGACAGTGTAGACAGTGCCTGGACAAGCCATCCATTGTAATCAGATTGGTAACTACCCTAGTTGCCATCAGAGAGCCTTTACCAAGTAACTGATGAGAGCTGATGCAACGACCCACAGCTAAGCAATGGTCCCAGCTATAGGAATCTTCCTAAAGAAAGGGAGGAGGGACTCTATGAGCCGGTGGGGGGAGTCAAGGTCATGATAAGACATAATGGGAGAACCCACAGAGACAGCTGACCTGAGCTCATGGGAGCACATGGACTCTGCCAACTGTTAGGGAGCCTGCATGGGACCAATCTAGGCCCTCTGGATGTGTGTGACAATTGTATAATCTGATCTCTTTGTAATGCCCCTAGCAATTTGATCAGGTCCTCTTCCTGGTGTTTGGTGGGGTTTTGGTAACCTGATCCCTATGCTGGATTACTTCTCCCAGTCTTTATGTAGGGAGAGGAGCTTGGTCCCATCTCAACTTGATGTCCCATGGTTTGGTCAAGCCCATGGAAAACCTGATCCTTTCAGTATGGAGATGGAGGAGTGGATGAGGAGCGGGGTAGATGGCAGTGGGGGAGGAATGGGAGGAGAGGAGGGAGGGGAAACCATGGTCAGAATGTAAGACAGATGAAAAAACTTAATAAAAGTAAATTAAATTAAAAATAAAATTTCTCCTCTCAGAAATGGAGGCTGTGTATCTGTACTTACATGGCTTAGAATACTGATGGATGCCTATAAATTCATTCTGGAGACTTTAAGGACAGTGCTATCTTAGTGACTTCTGTTTTTTCAAGTTTTCAGTAAATCATTTTATTGAGTTTTAATTCATGATATGTTTTCTGGGCTATCTACAATATTAGCATCATGTAAAGGATCTGACAAAATAAATTGAAATTCAATTCATTTCTTAGGGTTTGTAGAGTAGAGTTTTAAGGTATAATAGCACATGAAGGTAACACAATGGTGTTCAGTATTTGCCACAAGCAGCAATGTACTGAAGGTCATTGGACTGACTGAATGTTGGGATTTGAGCATAAGTTCAGAGCCATGCCTGGACACAATTCAATGACTTTTTTATTTATGTGATAAGACACCATGACCAAGGCAAATTATAGAAGAAAAGGTTATTTGGGACTTATAGTTCCAGAGAGTTGGAGTCCATGATAATCATGGGTAAGACCATGACAGAAGACAAGAAGGGAGCAGTAGATGAGAACTTTCATTTTTATCCACAAGAATGGAGAATAGAGGGGCTAGAGAGATAGTTCAACCATTAAGAGCACCAGCTGATCTTCCAGAGGACCTGGGTTCAATTTATAGCACCCACATGGCAGCTCACAACTGTCTGTAATTTCATCCCAGGACATCCTCACACAGACATACATGCACATAAAATAAAAATAAATAAATCTTTAAAAATAAAAAAAGAATAGGTGGGGCTGGAGAAATGGCTTAGAGGTTAAGAGCACTGGTTGCTCTTCCAGAGGACCCGGGTTCAATTCCCAGCACCCACATGGCAGTCTGTCATTCCAGATCCAGGGGATCTGAAACCCTCATGCCAATTTACATAAAATAAAAATTAAAAAAAAAATTAAAAAAGAATGGGGAATAGAGAGAGATTTGCCTGAGAATGTGACTAGTCAGTATTCTATTGCTATGAAGAAACACCCTGACTGTGAAAACTCTTATAAAAGAAAGCACTTAGTTGGGGCTTGCTTACATTTTAAGAGGTTTGACCTATTTTCATTATGTTGGCAAACACATGATAGCAACATACAGGCAGACATGATCCTGGATAAGTAGCTGAGAATTCTAATCCAGATCCAGACAACAGGAAAAGAGTGACACTGTACCTTGCTTGAACATTTGAAACCCAACATCACCCACCCACCACAAGAAACATACTTCTTCCAACAAGGCCACATGGACTCCAGCAAAGCCACACCTCCTAATCCCTGTCAAGTACTGCCAGTCCCTAATGACCAAGCATTCAAATATATGAACCTATTTCTATTCAAACCACCACATTCCACTTCCTGGCCCCCATAGGCTTATAGCCATATCATAATGCAAAAATACATTTAATCCAACTTCAAAAGTCCCCATAGTCTGTAACAGTGTCAATACTGTCAAAAGTCCAAAGATTATTCTGTGATTCATGGTAATCTCTTAACTGTAATCTACAAAATAAAAATAAAAAAAGATCATATACTTCCCACATACAGTGCCACATGATATACCATTCCGAAGGGAATAAAGGGAGCATAATGAGGAGATACTCGACCAAAGCAGACCTAAAACCAGCAAGTTAAATTCCAACTCTGCAGCACCTTGTCTGATGTCAAAGGGTTCTTCAGATCTCCAACCCCTGTCAGCTTTGTGGATTGGAACATACTTCTCTCTTGAGCTGGGTCCACACCTGGTCTGTAGCTCTCCTTGGCATGTATCCCCTGAATCTGTTATCTCCAACATCTTGGGCTCTCTAAAACAATCCAGGATTCACCTTTACAGCATCACACAGGCCTCTCTGGGCCTCTGTACAAGGACATCCCTGACACGTGCCTGGTCTCAGCAGCTTTCCTTAACTATGGAGGGAGATTTCATAATCCATTTCTTCTATTATTGACTCTAAAGCCAGAATAATGTGACTGAAGCTGCCAAGCTCTTCTGCTTACCAGGGCTGGAACTTGCTCCCCCCCATTCAAATGCATTTACATAAGCTTTCTGGTTTAGATGGTTTTCTTTACTGCTAAGCTTTCTTTAGTTCCTTTTTACAAGTTGGAAATGTAGCTAGGTAAAGTTTAGCCCTGGAGCTACCACTCCCCTTATTCCATTTAGCCTCAGGCTCTTCTTTAAATTTTTTATCTTCTTGAGCACTGAACTTAGCTCCATTATATTTCCTGGTGCTCATTTTCTCTTCAAACTTCATATTTTGTATTTTTCCTTGCCCAGTTTGCTTGTTTTCATTGTAGATCTTCATAAGAGTGACAACTAATAACTGAATGACAGAGTCAATACTAGACTTTTAAAATCTCCTCTTCCAATGCCATTAATCTACTACTCAAGTTAGACTCAGACAGATTTTTTCAGACATAGACAAAAAGCAGCCCCATTCTTTGCCAACCTATCACAAGAATGGTCTCTAGGTCACATACTAATATTCTTCCCCTCAGAAACCTTTTGAGGTAGGCCCTCACATTTCATTTCTCCCTAATCACCATTGTCTTCAATGTTTCTAATTGAATGGCTCATTAAGCTCCACTTAAAATGTCCAATTGCTTTTTTAGTTCAAAAAATCTCTCAAGTAGCACTATTCTTTAATGACGAAGTGATCAAATATATGACCCTATGTTGTCCATTCCTATTCAAACCACCACATAATGGCATGGGCTTTTGAAACCTCAATGCCAGCTCCCAGTGACAGTTTTTCCAACAAGGCCACACCTCCTACAACAAGCCCATACCTTCTAATCTTTCCCACACAGTTCCACCAACTGAAAACCAAGTCTTCACACATAGGGCTTTCTCATTCAAATAACAACTATAAAGCCTATTTAAAACTGTTGGTTAGTACAATATTTCTTTTGGAATTGACCACTTTTACCCTTGCAAATGCCCCATTTCACTCCATAGCAAACTCTGTCTTCTACATTAACTTTATGTATCTTTCGTGAATTCATTCAACAGAGATATTAAGGGCCAGGAAGTCAAGGACAACCTATAATGAGTTTTAAGACATTTGAATCATACAAAAGAGAAATTATCCATAAGATTGTTAATCATAATAATATCTCACCAATCTACTTTCTTACTACAGTTTACTTTAAAAGCTTAGAGCTTGCTCCAACACAGAGAAATCCTAGAGAGTTTCTGCTTGTTTACTAGATACATTTCATTTTCTTAAGTGAAATTGTTTCTGTCTTTCTTTAAAATGGCAATTAAGTCAGTGGATAGACATCATTATCTGTGATGATGATGCTAAAATATAAAACATACTTTTCCCTTTGGCTATTACCTAATAACCAGTTGCTATTTTGGCCACTCTGTGTTTCATATATATATATATATATATATATATATATATATATATAATATATATATATATATATATATGAGAACTGCACTTATTCTCGTGGGCTTTGGGAAGAGTCAAAAATGATAAAATTCAGCCTTTCACCTTTGTTATACTGGTTTACAAAGACCTTTTCAAAGCAGACTTTAAAACTGATTTCTCCAATTGTTCTGTCCTGTATCACTAGTATTCTTTATAGGGCTATGGACATGAAATGTCAGCCAGTAATAAAGTTCTACTTTGTCTGACTTCATCCTTCTGTATACATCGCCCTAGAATTAAAAGAGGGAATACTGGCCAAATGCCATCTCAATTTCATCTCACTTTATTATTTCCCAAAGAGCAAACTAGATAACATTTTAACTCCCAGTATGGAAACTAATTTATGCAGATCTAAAACTGAATGCAAATGATTCAAAGCCACCAGATGAGAAAAAGCAATTTTGAAATCCAGGTTTGAAAATCTCTCTCTCTCTCTCTCTCTCTCTCTCTCTCTCTCTCTCTCTCTCTCTCTCTCTCTCTTCATCTGTATCATATCTGGAATACTTCCAGCCAATGAAGGCTTTCCCAATTCTTTCTGGTCTTTTGTTGTCTCTTTCACTTGGTTTCTTGGTGTGAATGAAATATTCTGATTGGGGCTGGATCTTACATGTCATAGGTTACTGTTTTAGAAACTGATTTTTGGCCAGTGAATTATCTTGGAAAAAAATTGATGCTGAAGCACACTTTAAAGTTTTTGCAGTTTGTATTTGGAGAAATGCAATACATTTCACTCTAGGGATTATTAATGCCTAGGTGTGATTCTTCTAAAGTCTTTACCAAATGGCCTGGCTGATCAAGAATGTTTGCATTCCCTGGCTAGTTAGACTTTGAACAACACTTTGACTTCTGTGAGCATTGAACATTGTATTGTTGCTGTCATACAACTCTATGGAATTTGGTGGTAAACCCTATGGAGTTTTGCTGTATATACGAACACTCTATAAATCCTTAAATAGTAACCTACTGTCAATTTCTAAGGCTGTATGCATCTATACAGCCCCTTCTTTTCAAAACTGTTTTCCACTCATAGCTACTTAACTCTCCCTGAGCTCTTGTGTAAATCCATTGCTTGCTTTCTCCTTCTCTGATGCAGCAATTTAGATAATGCATCCAGGTAAGACAATTAAAGCATTTATGAGGTTCAAATAACCTTTCTTTTTGTTTTTCATAAATTATAGCATGTATTACTGCATTAGTCACTTTTGTATAATTAGGGACAAAATACCTGAACAATTTAAGGTTATATTTTGGCTTATAGTTTAAGCCCATCATGGTTAATATTGGAGCAGTTAAGTTTGTGATGGGACAGGCATGCTGTAAAGTCTGTTCATAACACTGTAGACTAAGAAGCAAAGACTGAGAAAGGAAGTGATTAGGTATAACATACACTCAAGAACCCACGTGCAGTGATCAACTTCCACTAGCTAGGCTTCACCTTCCATAGTTTCCAGAATACCCCAGAATTGCTTCACAGACTGGAATCAGAACATCCACAGCATAAGCTTTCAGGGGGCATTTCAAAATCAAATGACTAGATTCTCACTGTTCAATGTGTGAGAACATTTGTTTCATATGTTACATGTAGCTACACACTGTTTAAAATAGGAGATAAAGTCTAGTGCTTATTCATCTCTTAGATTAGTTAATAGCAGTTCTGTGGTCATACTTTGATAGCTTATCACTCAATAAAAAACACTGTCTGTTTTGCAAAGGAAGATGGCTCAGTAGTTACAAGTGTCTACTGCTGTTCCTCAAGACCCAAATTTGGCTCCCAGTGCCCGTGTTGGATGGCTCACAATCACTTTGTAACTCTAGCTCCAGACGACCAGATGCCTTTTTCTGGAATTTACATGCACATACATACATACATACATACATACATACATACATACATACACACACACACACACACACACACACACACACACACACACACACACAAACACACACACGGTGATAACTTGTTTTGTACAAATAAAACTTGTCTGAAGGTTAGAAGATGGAGCTTGCCACTAGTTAATTATGGAGGTCTAGAGGTTTGTACAGACAGACAGGAAGTGAGATGGCTGAGCAGAGAGGATATAATCAGGAATAAAGAGGAACTCACTCTCTTGTCTGTTGAGATGATAAGGAGGTAAGTTGTGGCTATGGCTTGTTTCTTCTTCACTCTGATCTCTCAGCATTTTCCTCTACAACTGACTCTGGGTCTTTACTATTTAGACCAATTAAGAACTCCTTCTACATTTTGGTGCCCAATATACATCCCCCATGACACACAGACTGCTTTAGTCAGTGTTTCATTGCTGTGAAGAGACACCACAACTATTATTATAAAAGAAAGCATTTAACTTGGTCTTGATCACAGTTCAGAGATTCAGTCTATTATCATCATATCAGGGAGAAAGGTAGAATACAGACATGGTGCCAGAGAAAGAGCTAAAAGTTACACATCTGGTTCTGTAGGCAGCAGGAAGAGGGAAACAATAAGCCTAGATAGAGCATTTGAAAGCCCATCCCCAGTGTCACACTTCCTCCAACAATGCCACACTTATTCCAATAAGGCCACACCTCCCAATAGAACCACTCCCTGCTGAAAAAGCATTCACATATATGAGCTATGGGGTCATTGCTATTTAAACCTTCACGCACACTAAACACCTTTTAAAATATCTATTAAAAATGGAATATCTACATAGTGATCACCCATAAATGATATATCTATGTTATAAAATTCCCTTCAATGTTCAGGGAATTTGTAGAAACTGAAAAAAATATATTCTAAAAGCAAGCAATTGTGGAGGGGAAATCAGGAAGTACAGTTTCTTCTAGACATGTCAGGACCTTTTGCACTCATGAACTTATAGCAATCCTGATTGCTTACATTATACCCACACAAAATCAAGCCAGGGAATATTACCGCATGTAAAGAAGAGAGACATTTGAATGCCCACCCTTGGCTGAAGAGCTACTGATAAGAGAGAGAGAGAGAGTCAGTGTGGTCTCTGGAAAGTATGGTCCCATACTCCAGGAGATGGCTTCAAACCCATGTATGTATGGACAGAAGTAATTAGACTCTGTATTTTTGTTTAAGTATTAAAAGTGACATGTAGATGGATGGAAGAGATCAGTTAGTTGGTTAAGGACACAGTAAGAGTTGGAATGGGAAGTAGGGAATGAATATGAACAAAATCCAGTGTATGCACAAAGGAAATTGTCAAAGAATAATTTTTAAATATGGTATTTAAAAATAAAAGCAACAACTGCATATATGCATATTCACATAGAATCCTTACTTTGTCTTATGTGGTCTGTTCTTAGCCACTCTTCCAAGTGCATTTTACCGCACTCCCTTCGTTACTCTATAAGTCATGGCTACAACACAGGGCTTGGTTGTTTCCAAACTAAGAACCAGCTTGAGGTTCTGGGAAATGGCCCTTACTGAGACCTCTGCTTGGAATACTTTTGTCAGATTCCTTTCAGAGTTTATTTCCTCAGTTCACTGAGGTCAATGTGGTAAATAATGTTATGCGATAAGAAACATATTATGGCCTCCTTACCTCAAATGTCCCTCTGTTCTTTTACAGATTGATCCCTTATCCTAATGAGTCTTCTTTTTTAGTACATTTTGCTACCTGACATTGAGTTAGAACTGTATACATTCACTTTCTTTCTATCTCTACCACTGGCTGCATACTCTTAGAGGAACAAGTAGCCTATTTGTTATATTTCTGATGTACATAGAGAAGTTACACAGGATTATTTCTTAAAAGAGTAAGATTTCTTCAAAGCACCTGCCACTATTTTCCCATCAATATTCTATATGGCTTACAGAATTAAACAAGAATCATCTCAGGACACATAACTTAAAATTGAAAACTTTGTGATACTTGTGTGCCCTTGATTTATTTTCTTATTTGAAATCATGTTTTATTTTTTGTGAATTTTTTATAAATGTAGAAACTACAAAAGGAAACCTTTTGGCTTTTCTTCCTTCACTGCTTGTTCTCTAGCTGTGCTCCACTGGGAAGACTACTTAGAAAAGCTGGTAAATATGGGTAGCAATGTATTTGTCAGAATAGGTTAGAGGAATGGAGTATCAACCAGCAACCCTCAGATCACAGTGGTTTAATAGATGGGACTGACTGAGGTTACACATTTAGCAAAGATCAGTAGATGGAGGAGGCATACTTTCCCCCACATTCCACTCTGGGACCTGGTCTGATTCTACCTGTCAGGCACTCAGTATGAAGCAGATGGCTTATTTAAATTACTGTAATTCAAGGAATGCTTCACAAAGTGTCAATTCACTGAGGTTGTCGGCAGAGGATAAGGAACCACAAGAGATACTGAAACACTGGCAGAGATGTTGCTATCTTTCACCTGCCCTGCCTTGATGAGGATGCTTTGATTGCAGAGCTGGGAATGGTGCTGAGAAAGGAAGCACAGGTTTTGTAGTACCTCAGACTGAAAATAGTGTATGTCAGCTGAGCTCACAGTCCACTGGTTAGACCTCCTCACATAATTCTAACAACTAAGAATACATAATTCTAGCAACTTCTATGGCCTTATTTTGTCTAAATGTAATGTATATTGGCATATCTAGCATGCAAGTGGCAATGTGAATTCCCTTCCAAGACTGTTAGACTTGTTACAGAAATGAAGCTTTTGTTCAAATATGTTATCAACTTTGTGAACTTTTATCAGTTTTAAAAGTTAGGTGCCTTCAGCTGTCAAGTCATTATAATTTCTAATTTTGATCAGTATAATTTTTAAACTTTTGATTGGTGTCATAACTTATCATGGCAGATAGGATTTGGGGAAATATTAATAATTAAACAAGCTAAATGAAAGATTTCATGAACCAACTTTCTTTATATGTGATCAAAGTGACAACTTGTTGACAGATGACTGTTACATGCCCTCCAATCTGGTGAAATGATTTTTTTTTAAGGACAGAGCATATCAAATCATTCAATGTCAAATTATAAGAGCTCACTATTTGATTTTTAATTTATTAGCATATTATCCTAGAAAAAGATGAGGCACATATTCTTTTGTTTAAAGAAATAAAGATAATAAAAAATCTTTCAGTCAGAATTAGTTAACTTTCACTGCCATAACAAACAACCCCAAAATGTGCCCGCTTTTGGCTCTTCTTTGTTTTTGGCTTCCTTTTCTGTTCACTCATGAAGTATCAAGGTTTACTTCTTGTTCACACACAGACTTCACTGAGTGAATGACAGTCTCAGCTCTTCATCACCTGGAGTCAGACACTCATTTGAAACAGTTGAGTATTGGGCTGTGGCAAAAACAGAAATGTTGAATATGGGGTTGCACACTGACTTCTACTGTTTCCTCTTAGGAGTAACCGACACGTACTCATTCATGTATGGCTTGCTTCCTTCCAAGTATTGGTTTATTTGCCATCCTGAAGCTTTCCAGTCATATCCCATGATATTTATATGAGCTTTCATGGTCTGTGCACTATTGTTGTAATTCATCTTTCACTCCATTGTCCCCCATCCCTAGTCCCTTGATCTCCATAGAGGTCAAAGGAAAGAACTCAAAGTTCTACATTCTAATCACAGGGTTGAATCCTGATGTGGCCAGTCTCCATTCTCAAGCTACTTAAGACTCTTAGTTACCATACTAATGTGTCATTAGCATAAACCTTACAGATGAGGAAGACAGTTTTGAATAACAAAAGACAACTATGGTCATTTAGGAAATCCCAAGAATGTTAGGAGTTCTTTGTCATAAATCGGCAACAAAAATACATTTTATTATTACATCATACAAAGTATTTCACTTTTCTTTCTTTTATATTTGTGACAAAATGCTATTCATTTAATTTTTCAAATGATGGCATCCACAATTGTGGCTGTTACTACCTTATTGAAAATTATCTTTTAGACCAATGAAGAAAAAGAAAAAATATTCTTTGTTACCTTCATTTATTTTTTCTTTGATACCTCTCCTTTCAAAATTCAGTTCCACCCTCATAGCCTCTATGGCTTTCATTGGGCTTGCTGGCATTAGGTTTCCTGTATTTTTTGAGAAACATTTTTCTATCAGTATAATTTAGTTGTATTACATCTAGGATAATGAATTTTATTTCAGCAATAAACATTTTATTCCATCATGCTTTAGTTTGAATATTTTTTATGATAACATGTTGGATGTAATTCTTACCCCTTTCCTCTATAGGTAGGATGATTTCCCTTCCTGGATTCTGTAAGATTTTTCTCTTAAGTTTTGGTTTTCTGTAGACTGAATATATGTCTACCTTGATTATATGTACCTCCTCACTCCCTGTAAAAACATACATACATACATACATACATACATACATACATACATACATACCATGCTTAGTGTTTCCTTTATCTTGGATTTAGTGTCTGCCATGAACAACCATGCCACATATTTTAGAAATGTATACTATTACAACTTAGTTCTTATGCTCCACTATTTATTTCTTCTCCCATTCTTACTGTTATATTTATATTGTATCTCTAAAATTATTCCATATTTCTTAAATTTTAAAGCTTTTTATTATGCTGTTAATTTTCTCTCACTGATTCTTTCCTTCATTATACTAGCTAATACAGCAAATCTTTTTAGTCTTCTGTCTTGATAATACTTTTATTTCCACCATTTACAGAATTCTTTCTTGGAGTTTCCAGCTCTCAGCTATACTTATTTGTTAGTTTTCTTTCTTTCTCCATTAGAATACTAATAGATTTTTACCAATTATTTAACTTTTTTGTGTGATAATCACAACATTTGTGTTATAACTGATTCTTACTTTAAGGATGACTGTTTTTCTAACTTTTGGTATGCTTTATATCTGTGATTGTGTGGATGTGTGCGTATCTCTCTCTCTCTCTCTCTCTCTCTCTCTCTCTCTCTCTCTCTGTGTGTGTGTGTGTGTGTGTGTGTGTGTGTGTGTGTGTGTACAAATGTGTAACATTGGGTAGTATTAAATGACTCTAGATGTATGCCCTTTGGGAAAGTCTTTATTTTATATGGCTATTGGTTGGACATTGCATTGTTGTGTTGCCTATCATGATTTCATGATTTCTAGTGCTGTTTTTGCCTACTGTTTTAACTCTGAACTTCCTGACTCTTCTGAGAGAGGATCTCTGTGACTTAATATAGATATGGATATACAGAGATGTATATTATTATTAGTTCTTTGAGATTTTCATCCAATGTATTTTGACCATATTGACCACTCTTCCCAATTCCTCTCAGATCCGCTCTCTCTACCCTTGCCTTCTTACATGCCTAACTTGTACTTTTTCTTTTTCTTTTAATTTTAACTATTAAGTCTAATTTGTACTGTCTAATTTTTCTTGGGAAGGGGTCCTGTCCTGGAGTGTGATGAACCTACCAGGGTCATATCTTAGAAGATGGACTCTTCTTCTCCCAGCCACTATCTAATGTCAATAACTCCTTAATAATTATCTGTGATATTTCTTATCTACCTCCTGCTCCATATCTTTATAAAGGCTATTAGATACAATAGTCTATAGGTATAACAATAAATCATAAAGAATGGTAGTCATTAAGCGGATTGTTAGGTTCTGCCCTAGGTTTTAACATGTCTAGCCAGAGGTTTTAGTGCCTGGAAACAATGCCAGGTATACATTTCATCTTCTATAGCGTACCTTAACTCTATCCAGAAGGTGGTTGATTTCTCCCATGACATCCATGCCACAATTACACCAGAGGGCCTATCTTGTCAGGTATCTTGTAATTTAGATTGCTGGATTTATAACTTGGTAGGACTGATGACTACTTTTCTCCCCTAGTAGTAGGCATAAGACTACACAGCTACTCTTTAGGGATGAAGCTTTTAGGTGAGTATCAGTTTAATTTTTTTATGCTCTGTGACACAGAATTGGTATCTTTAGCAATATTGTCTTACTACTAAGTTCTGTGGGTAACCAAGAGTATTTGCAGTTGTTTATAAAGTTTGGTCATCAATGGGGCCCCATTGGCCAACAATTCAAATAGAAGCAACCAATTCCTGGCACTGGAGTTATTATTTGCTGCCATGTGTTACCATGTTAGGGTCTTCCCATCCCCCCATCATAGGTTAAACCTATGTAAACTCATTTTACATATGTATATATTTTAGAAAACCTCTAAAGTGGTAATTTTACATAAGGTATTTTTTTCAAAATGTCTTTAAGTGTTAGTTATCCCTACTGTCATCTCCCATCATATTTAATCATCCCTATTTCATTGTGTCTTATAGTTTGGGCTAAAATCCCCTCCTTTTATTATAGAGTATTGGTGATATGAAAATCAGTTATGGTGGAAGGAAAATACACTCTATAATCTTTTAATCGAACCTCAGTGGTTCTTTGGGAATGCGGCTGTGTCTAGGTCCATTACACATTGGCATGGTTTGGAAATGAAATACTCTTCATGAATTGAAGACTTGGTGAGAAGACCAGAGGCCAAATCATTGAGAGGTAATGAGGGTTTTGACTTGGTCAATGTATTTATATAAATATGGAGTCATAATTTTTTCCAACTTTTTTTTATTTGAATTAGAAACAGGATTGTTTTACATGACAATCCCAGTTCCCTTCTTCCACCCATAATCCCCTACCCCCCCCACCGCAACTAAAACCTTGTCTGTCACATATCTTTTCTGCTCCCCCTGGATGGTGAGGCCTTCCATAAGGTGTCATCAGAGTCTATTGTATCCTTTGGGATAGAGCCTAAGCCCACCCCCTGTGTGTCTTGGATCAGGGAATATTCATCTATATGGAATGGGCTCCCAAAGTCCACACCTATGCTAGGGATAAATAGTGGGCTTCTACAGGAGGTCCCATAGATTTCTGAGGTTTCCTCATAGAAACCCATGTTCCTGGGGTCTGGATCAGTCCCATGCTAGTATTCCAGCTATCAGACTGAGGAGGAAGAGTTCCCAGATGTTCAGGTCAGCTGTTTCTGTGTGTTTCACTAACCTGATCTGGACCTCTGTGCTCTTCACTGGTCCTTCTCTGCATCTGGGTTCCAGTTCAGCTCGGTGATTAGTTATGGGTGTCTGCTTCTACTTCCACCAGCTGCTGGATGAAGGCATATAAGTCAGTCATCAATCTCATAATCAGGGGAGGGCATTTAAGGTAGCCTCTCCTCCATTGCTGAGATAGTTTGCTGTTGTCATCTTTGTAGATCTCCAGACCTTTCCCTAGTGCCTGATTTCTCTGTAAACCAAAAATGTCTCCCTCTATTGTGATATCTCCATTCATGTTATCGTGTATTCTTCCCCTGACTCATACTTTCTGCTCCCTCATGTCCTTGGCATCCCTCTTCTTCTCTCCTTCTCATTCTCCTAGCTCCCTCCCCCATCTTCCCGTGCTCCCAATTTGCTCAGCAGATCTTGAACCTTTCCTCTTCTCCAGGGGACCATGTATGTCTCTTTTAGGGACCTCCTTGTTTATTAGCTTCTTTGGCAGTGTGGATTGTAGGCTGGTAGTCCTTACTCTATGTCTAAAATCCACATATGAGTGAGTACATATCATGTTTGTCTTTTTGCAATTGGGTTACCTGGCTCAGAATGGTTTCTTCTAGATCAATCCATTTTCCTGCAAATTTCAAGATTCCATTGTTTTTTTTTCCACTGAGTAGTATTAAAACACCAAACGTACAGAATAAAGATAATATATTAAGAGCAGCAAGGGAAAAAGGCCAAGTAACATATAAAGGTAAACCTATCAGAATTACACCAGACTTCTCCATGGAAACTCTGAAAGCTAGAAGGACCTGGATAGATATTCTATCAACTCTGAGAGAACATGGATGCCAGCCCAGACTACTATACCCAGCAAAGCTTTCAATCACTGTTAATGGAGAAAGCAAGATATTCCATGACAAAACCAGATTTAAACAATATGTAACCACTAATCCAGCCCTACAGAAAGTACTGGAAGGAAAACTCCAACCTAAGGAAATTAACTACACTCTCATAAACACAGGCAATAGATAATCCCACTCTACAAAAACACAAAATAAAAGTCAGGGTAAATCCACATCCAATACCAGTACCAAAAACAAACAAGAATAAACACCCAATGAACCTTAATTTCCCTCAATATTAATGGTCTTAACTAGCCTATAGAATCATAATTTTATTGATTGCATTACTGAAGAGTGATGGAAACGTGCTTGAGGAACTAGTTGGAGAGTTTTCTTTAAATACTTTTCTTTATCTATATCCATATATCTATATCTACAGGCAGATATAGATATATGGATATAGATATTTTGGTATTAGTTTTTGAGACATGGTTTCTCTGTAGCTTTGGAGGCCTGTCTTGGAAGTCATTTTGTAGACCAGATTAGCCTCGAACTCACAAAGATCTGCCTGTCTTTTTCTCGATAGTGCTGGGGTTAAAAGCATTCACCACCACCCCCTGGTTTTAACTCCAGCACTCAGAAGACAGAGGCAGGCAGATCTCTGTGTGTTTAAGGTCATTCTGCTCTACAGAGAAAATTCCAGGATAGCCAAGGCTACACAGAGAAACACTGTCTTAAAGGAAAAAGAATCAAAGTTTTAAAAAGTATGCCATATATCCAGCCATTTGCTATCTCTGCTTCCTGATCAACAGTCAAGCAGTCATAGTTTGAAACCTTTCCTCTTTTTAAATTGATTCTCTCAAGTCTTTGTCATAGTGATGAAAAATTGACTGCATATACATGGTGATGGATTGCCAGTTCTGTCTTGCTCACTAATCCCTTCCTTGACACAACATTCTGAATTCTGGAGAATTTATATTGCCAGAAGTATTTGAGTGATGACTTCAAAAATATTTACATGCTGTAAATAAAATGGAAATTTATAGTTCTATTTATTTGTCAAGGTATAGAAACATAATAAGCACAATAATTATTTCTACATATCTCTATATTATTTAGGGACATATATGTTTCCAGGTAATATATATATATATATATATATATATATATATATATATATATATATATATGGATGCTGACACATTAAATGTATTTTAATGCTAAAAAGATTAAATTTCAGCATTAATTTATTTCAAAGTTTCTTCATATATTTCAATCAAAAACAGTACATAGTTACAAATATGAAAAAATTGTATTGTTAAATTGGTCTCAGTGGAATGTTTTTCATACTGGTACAGGTCTCAGCCTATATACACTATTTTCTAATACACCTCTTATAATTACTTGGCGAATATGAAAGACAACTCATATTTCCAAGACATGTTGATCTTGTAAATTATAAATCTTCCCCATATTTTTTAATTCTAACACATCCATAACAAAGTATAATAGAATGTAATATAAATAATTGTAAAACTGACTTTAGCTATGCTTATGGTTTATTTTTGTCCTGTTTGTCTTACTATTTAAGGTTAATAAAACAGATCTCATAAAATTGTTTCTTAATTAGTTAAAGGAATGGCAAATTAACAACAAAGATCAGCATTAATATATTCAGCCTTAAATATATTTGGGTTTGTTTTTTTAAAGGATATTTTTGTATTAATGGAAGATTTGAAGCAGCACTGTCTTCCAGATATGACATCTTTACTATACTATAAACTCATAGCAGTTCTGGTTATTTGCATAAGAATTGAATAAGAACAAACTAGTCAAAATTTCCAATTAAAGTGGAAGGAACTGTCCAGGCCTCACCTCATACTGAGAAGTTATGGCAATTGTCAAGTGGTGGGGAAGGATATATCTGACTTTGAAGATATGGCCATGTTCTAGTGGCTGATCTCACACTCACACACATATAGCAGCACTAATTTGACTTAGTGGGTTAGTAAAAAATGAAGTTGGGAGAGGGCATGATGAGATTATGGAGAGAGTGGGAGATTGGGATTGAGAGATAGAGATTATCATATTTTGTTGTATAGCTGTATGATACTGCCAAGAATAGAGAAACTTATTTTTTAAATTTTAATTTAAGGCATTTCTTATTGATCCAGCAAGTATATTTTCAAATTTTATCAATGCTATAATAATCAATTTTATTGTGCTTAATCATAAAAAAAATGTAGTGAGTAAATTGTGGGTACAAACTACTTAAAGTATTTGGAACTAACTGTACAATTTCAAATTCTCTAAATCATCTCTGAAAATTGATTAGTTGTATTGTTGATAACAAACTGTACTTTTAAATCAAATGCCAGCTATGTGATATCTTTGTTTGGAAACATTGAAATTGTCTGCTATTTTGATTTGATGCTATTTGATTCCCATGCTTAATCAGAAAATCCATGTTGCCATCCAGAACTTAGAGTTCCCCGAGTTTACAGTCTCTATGCTGACATAGAAATTACTGACAGTTTTTACCAAGAAGGATTGCCTTATGAAAATTTGTTAAAGACTCATCGAACTTGACTTACATTTATCTCAATTGATCGATTGCACTCACACCCACAATTTTCACATTTGTTACAATACACGCTGAAAAAGAAAAATAGCTAAGAGTATAAATTAGCTCATATTTGCTCTAACTGCAAACATGAAAGGGAGTACATTAAAGCTAATCATCCTTCTATTACCTTGTCATTGCTGCATTTTTACTGATACACGATGTGAAATGAAAAACAGAGTCAGCTTGGGGAGTGCAGTGCTGATGGACTGGAAGAGCGATCAGCTTGCTTCTCCTGCTTGCACATCTGTCATCAGGGCTGTGTAAACTGGGTACTCAAGCATGAACTTCAGGCTTTTTAAGGGCACTATGAAAATTTGGGCTTTGTGAAATCCTGAACAACAGAATGCAAAAAGGGTTAATAAATTGAAGATTGCATTGATCTTACAGAGACCAGATTCATTATCTTAATAGCCCAGCCAAGTTAGTTATTTAAGATTTTATATAATTATTAAATTGAGCATGAAAAGTCAACTTCTAGGAAAACTCATTGATTGAATCTTAACTGAAAATATTTTTATTAGTATCATCCTTCATGAAAACATAATGTTCTGGTTGTTTTTACGTCAATTTGGTACAAGTTAAAGTCAATCATCTGAAAGGAGGGAAAAGCATTTGAGAAAATGCCTCCATAAGACTGGGCCACAGACAAGACTACAGGACATTTTCTTAATTAGTGATTGATTTTGGATGTCCCAGTCCATTGTGGGTAGTGCCACCTCTGGGTTGGTGGCCCTGGGTCCTATAAGATAACACCCTAAGCCAGGCAGGAAGAGTAAGACAGTAAGCAACATTCCTCCATGGTTCCTGCAACAGCTCCTGCCTTCAGGTTCCTGCATGGTCTGAGTTGAGTTTCTGCTTGACTTCCCTCAGTGGGCTTCGAACCTGGACAGATAAATCAAATAAACTCTTTTCCCACCCAAACTACTTTTGTGAGTGAATGTACAATATCAACTAGTTTGCACAACTATTTGAAGTAGTAAGTCCTGACTATCCCAAGTAAATCACCCTCTACTGAAACTGGTCATTTCTTAAAAAAAAATTTATAAGCTATTCCTTATTCCAATTCCTCCTAGTAATGTATACACATTTGGAAAAACTTCCAGCACATGCCTCTATTGTCTCCATAGATTTTTAGCCTGTATGAAAGGTGACTCCTGCATAAATAATCATTATAATACACTTAGCTCAAAGGAAATTTCATAACAGTGAAATATTATACTTTGCTTTGAATAACACCAAGCCTCCAACTCTCCAACAGCTGTAGCCCACAACTTTTCTTTTAGGCTTAGACCACTCCACTTTAGACCTGAAGCTATCTTTGGTGGATGTCCCAGGATGCTTGCTTCTATGAAACACTGGGGTCTTCATTGTAACTGAAGCTTAACTTTCATAGTTTTTTTTTTTGTTGTTGTTGTAAAAACCTCTCAAGGATTCTCTGCATGTACTCTGACTCTGTCACTTGGTGCATGATCTCCATGACAGCATCAGTCTTTGCATCTTTTCCTTCAGAAGTAGTACCATGTGGGAGACTTTCACAACTCTGCCTACTTTGCTGTGAGCTGAAGACATAATCTGCCTTTCTTAGATCACTGCTATAACAACTTCTCTCTGCCCACCCCAATGAAACACTCTGATAGACAGGTATTTTTGTGGAGCAAAGAACTCCTTTGGTAGACTTATATCTTTTAAATAAATTGAGATTCCCCACTGGATGAATCTGATAAGTGGGATTTTTATTCTTAGCACCTTGTTTCTACTGTTCCAGAACAAAGAAGATTTCACTTCAGTGGTGCTGATACCCTTAGGAATCAGAGCAGCTTTCTCAGCCTGAGTTCTCTCCAACTGTGAAACTCTCCCTGCCATACAAATTATACCATCATCTTCAAAGTTAATTTCAGTAGAACATTCCAGACATAGCAGAAGACAGTCAAAGTCTTGGTCAAAATACTACACGAATGACCTCTTTTCTAGTTCCAGAGAGGAGAGAATCCTTTTCCTCTCTGAACCTTATGAGCCAGAATCCCACTGTCCATATTTCTATTTTCAGTCTTGTCTTCTAAGAACCTACCAGAATGGGCCATTAAGCTCTGCTTCACTATTTAAGCTTTTGTTTTTCTTCCTCAAAGTTCAAACTCCTTCACTTTCCAGTAACAAAACAGTTGGAGTAAGAACTCTATAGTTAGGTTTATGGCAGCCAGGACCTCACTTGTTCAGTACCCATTTCTGTCCTAGTTTCATTTATGCTGTGATAAAATGCCCAGGGAAAAAAGTGACTTAAGGGAGAGGGGTTTTATTTCAGTGCACAAATCTAAGTTATAGGCAATTATTACAGTGCAGTCAAGGTGGCAGAAGCTTCAAACAGCTAGTTACATCATATCTACTATAAAGAACAGTATACAAATACACACATGCCACTGCTCAGCTCTTTCTCTGTTCTTCAATTAAGGATCCAATCCCAGGTAATGATGTTTCCCACTTTTACGCTGGGTCTTCCCACATGGAGTAGTACAATGAAGACAGTCTTCCACAGACATACCATAGGCAGTCTTATCAGGATCTCTCCGTGAGACTCTCTTCTTAGGTGATACCAGGCAACCATCAATGACTATAATTACTAGGTGAGATGATGGTGTGCCACTTAAAGGAGGTTTCGAGTAAATTGCTGAGGTTCATTTTGAATATATAGTGAATGAAATGTTTGCAGATGTGCACACTGGAAAAGGTACATCTCCTTAACCATAAGTAGAAAGCATTGTAACATTTCACATAAATATACTAAGATATATGGGGGGGAAAGGTAATCATAACAATTATATTTTAAAAAGCTTGTACTTTTTTATGATGTCTTTGTGCCATAAATTGATAGACTCTGGGGTGGCGTTCAGGAATTTGAGCACCAATCTAAATCCTTTGCAGTATGCACAAAGAGTAAAACTTGAAATTTGCTTTTCCCAAATGGAATTTTATGTTCTCTTGGCCATGTCTGACATCATTTAAATGGGATGAGTTTTCATCTATGTGAGTGCTCTAGCATCTGAATGTAGCCATAGAATTATTGAAGCCCATTTACTAATCCTGTATGGATTTTGGAAATGATTTGTATTAGAAATTATTTTAGTTCCTCTCTTGGCTTTCTTGTTCTTTGTTTCAGCATACCACACTATATTTTCTGCCTCTCCTTGAGTCTCTAAACATTTCATAGATTATTTACCTTGATACTCTAGGCATTTTTGTGAAACATTATTATTTTAAAAAGATGTCTTTACTCCACAAACATTCTGATTATTTCCAGTTATAAATTCAATCAGAGATAACTGGGTGATACTTCTATCCCACATGGTTGTTCCAGGATTCTTCTGGTAACAAATGATTTAAAGGACCTGAGATAGCTTGGCTTACATGCCAGGTGCCTTGTAAAGGTTGGGCTATTGAATACTCTTATAGTCACTTGACTCTTCATATAGTACAGTGATTCTCAACATTCCTAATGCTGCTACCATTTAATACAGTTCCTCATGCTGCAGTGACTGACCCCTAACCATAAAACTATTTTGTTGCTATTTCATAACTATAACTTTGCTGCTGTAGTGAGTGGAAATATTAATAGCTTATCATACCTAAGGATTTCAAAATGAGATTTCTAGCCATTAATACTTTGATGGCAGAGCCCCAGATATCAGAGTGTGTCATTTCTGCCGTCATTTCATCATCCAACAGTCAAAGCTGACAAATTCAAAGGGAATGTAATTTTACTATATCTATCATTGGAATATATGTCAAAGAATTTGCATTTGTGTAGTAAAACTATTAATTTAATAATATATAATCTTTCTGCAATGTGGTTATTATAATATGTATCAAATGTAATCTATCTCTTGAAAAACAATGCAAATTTGTTTTCTTGGTTAAGTGTAGCTGATAGCTAGATGAAACAAGGAGTTCCTAATTGTTTGAATACTATGAGACCATGACAGTTTTAGTTCTGCATTTGTCTAGATTGCCTCAGTTCCAGATAGGAAGAGAAACCAACTTACACAAAGGGAAGCCATTGTGTTCTTTAGCTGTCTAGACCACTGTGGTTGGGACATGGTTGCTAAACACTCTCAGAAGCTGTTTTAGGGATTATGATTGCTGCTTGTCAGTTTTGAGGCAAAAGGAGGAAGTAGAAGGAGAAGAGTAGGGAGCAGCACAGGTTTGCCTATTCTTGGTTTCTGGTGACTCAATCTAGAAACATACATATTCTATGTTTTAGACTTCAGATATGAGAATTACATAATTTTAACTAGCCTATCTGATAGTACCACAGAGTTAAGAGATAAGTGTAGAAATTAGAACACTGAAAGGGTCCAGATGAGAGGAAGGCATATGTTTGAAATTTGTAGTATCCATGGATTTAGTCTAAAACACTTTTAATATTTTCAGGTTTGGTTTTAAAAAATGAATACAAAGGGAGGGGGGAGTATGAGTTTTCTAATGCATATTTAGCTTGGTCTCTAGAATCAGAGAAGCAGACAGTCCATCATTAAAATATGAGGATGACTATCAATTGTTAGTTTGAGGAGAAAGTCTCATATGTCTTATTAAGAAATAATATTGCATATCTGATTTTTCAGTTGGTTAGAGAAAAAGTAGTGTGTATGCATGAAAATGAGATGAGGCAGTTGGTGGCATTTCAGGGCTAGCCTGATGGTATCGTTTAAATGTGGTGCTATCTCAGGCCACCCTGGGACTCCTTCCCTGCCTGCTGGTCTTATCCTTGCACTGTTGAACATAGATGGTTGCATAGAATATGAACATCCCCAAAGGTGTAATGGATCAAAATAAAAACTAGACAACTCTCTAATGAAATCTAAAAGCTGCCACAACATATATGTTGTCAAAGCCAAAATATACTGTTAGTATGAATAAGTATTGCGCTATGCACATTATAATATAAATATCTCTCTAGATACTTGTTTTAGTTTTTGTCCTATTGCTGTGATAAAATCTCTGAGAAAAGCAACTCTAGGAAGAGAGAGTTCATTTTGCCTCAGGTTCACAGATACTGTCCATCAGTGTGGGGGAGCCACTGCAGCAGGAGTTGGAAGTGGCCAATTGTCTTCTGTCTACATTCAAGAAGCTGAGAATGATGAGTGCTCTGCTTTGCTACCTTCCTATTTGTCAAATCAGTCCAACACCCAAGCCTAGGGATGGGGGCTGCCTTCCCACCTCAAATTAATCAAGGAGGTCCTCTTCCACATGCCTGGAGGCTTATCTTCTAGAAGCTGTCAAGATGACAGTAATACTCATCAAGCTCCTCATATTTTCAACTTTACACACAGACATGTGTGTAAGCCATATTTTCCACCTTTTGTCACATCATCTTACAATGGACATATTATAATGCAAAAAATTTTAAGTCCAAATTCAAAAGTTCTTTGGTCCTTCACAATTTCAACACTTTTAAAAACTCCATTGCATCGTATTTTACCTATGAAATCTTATCAAATAAAATTAATAGACTATAAACTAACCAAAAGAAAACAAATCCTTATAGAGTAATACTAGGACTCTACCCTGACTTGTCTATCAGCACTAGCTGAATTAACCTTAAAATTCAGCACTCCTGATAAGCAGTTATTTCATATTTTAGCACCCTGTATCAGAGACACACTTCTATTACAAATCTGTCCTACATATTCATTTTCAACTAAAAATATTTCAAAATATTTTATTATAAATTAAGCCTACGTTTCATTATTCTGATCACTGGAATTCATTTTCAACTGAATTCATACTTAGTAGTCTTTAAAAAGTATTTCCTCAAGATGTCCACTCCATCAGATGAAACTGAAATTTGATACTACTAAAATGACCAAGAACCTGAGACTAGATAAGTCATGGGCTCTAGGTGAAATCCTACTACTACTCTGCTAAAGAAACACAGGGAAAAAAAGTCTCCTAAGGAAATACTGCTATACCTATAGATGACATCACTCAGTCTTCACCCAAGAAGCATCTTCTTGCAGTAAATAGTAATTATCACCAAGATTAGCAACGGGGAAATATGCAGAGAGTGAGACTATCTAAATAGGATGTCTTTATCAAAACCTCTTGTCAAAGTCAGGGTTCTATGTAGATTGTAGGAGCCAAATGTGGTGGGTAACTCCAAGGAAACAGTGTCTTCAGACATAACAAGATCGATATAAACTCATAGAGACAGTGACAGATATGTACAAGACCTACCCAAGTTCAAACCAGACAAAATTCCAGCACTGACCAGGGGAAGTGGACACAAACTCCCACCCCTAAGGAAGAATTTGTTTGTGATTGATTCCTTCTGGGAAAGGAAAAGTCAGTTTTCTTTATTAAAGTGGCACTGGGTATATCAACCACATTCCAGGGCAGGTCCCATGCCCAAGAGTAGCTGGCTAACATGAAATAGGCTCCATCCATGTCTTCTTATTTGCTTTTTGTTTTGTTTTAACATTTTTATCTTGATAATATATATGGCTTTGTCTTTCCTTTGGACGTCTGGGTTTTACTTTATTTTTGTTTTGTTGAGAGAAAGAGCACAAAGTTGGTTGAGTAGAGAGATGGGGAAGGTCTGCTAGGAGTTTGGAGAGAAAAAATATTATCAAAATATATTGATGTTAAAATATTTTATTAAATTTTCATTTTGGCAATTACAACTTTAGGCTTTATTTATTTTCATTACTGGAAATTCACATCTCTTCCTCATCCCAACATAATTCTTGAAACATTTAACTAACGTATAAAGGAGTTTTAAATATGAGTCAGTTCATTTTTTAAATTCCCAATAAGTGAGATAAGAATATACTGTTACAAATCTAGGAAGTCCTTGCAATAAGAAAATAAGCCCTTTGGCTACATGGAAAGACCTTATAGGAGCAGGTTCAGTCAATGTTACCATAGACAACCCATGATTTTTGAACCAGGTATGAGTTTTGAAACTGTGTGAAACATCTAGTCTAGCCCTATTGTATTATAATGAATTTCTTTTTAAATGGTATGTGTGTGTGTGTGTGTGTGTGTGTGTGTGTGTGTGTGTAAGAGAGAGAGAGAGAGAGAGAGAGAGAGAGAGAGAGAGAGAGTATAACTCAAGAACTCAAAATTTCCCATTTGATTTTATGTGTATGTGTGTTTTGTCTGCATGTATGTCTATGTAATACCAGAATGTGGTACCTGCAGAGGCCAGAAGAAGGAGGCAGGTACTCTGGAACAAAGTTACAGACAATTATGAACAACCATATGAGTTCTTTGATTCCTACACAGGTCCTCTGGAAGAGCAGCCAATTGTCTTAACTGCTGAGCTATCTCTCTAGGCCCATTTCAGTATTCCCTGTTTCCAAAATCCTGATAAAATTCTTCTCCAACTGGTATTAGTTAGTGAGTTACATGGTGATTCATTACTTTCTGACATGGGACCATGGGCCAGTAATTTGTGTGCAATTGAATAAAATTCACCTACAGGATACAAATTGCAAGCCTTTGGACACTTTCCTTTAGTTGAAAAATGAGAGTTGCCTGAAGCCTCATTTTTTCAGCAGCTACTTTCTTGTTGAAAAGAAAAAATACATATATTCAGAAGTTCCCATCAAAGTTTTTGTATAGATCATCCCTAGAAAAACAACAGAAGTACTCCTGTGTCTCACTCTACAAATACTGGTTGTCTAACACCATTGAGCACCACCAGGCAAAGTCAAATGTGAATGTGCTGTTTCCTCCTCCAGGCTCATTTTATTCTTGTGAAGCATCTGCTTAGCTTTTAATCTCCTGGACTAACAGGTCATTACTCATTTGTTTATGGACCAAATGATTCACATCAGTGTAAATACCTCCTATAATATTGTTCTCACAATTGAGTGACTCTTCAACAAAGTGATAATGAATAGGATGTGTAACTTCTGCTAATCTTGTTTATTGTTTGTGAGCCATGCCAATGGTTTCCTTTATTAAGTTTTCTGGCAGGAATGCAGAACTTGCAGCTTTCCAGCTCCATATAAACTTCCATTCTGAAGGATCTTGGTGGACATATTTTAAACATAACATCTTAAGCTATAGAATTTTCCTTTCCTACTGGCAGTTCCTGAAGTCTTTAGAGTTCTAAAATGCTTTTGGAAGCTATAGGCAAACCATAATATTTGGCTACCTTCCTACTGGAACCCAAAGGTAGCATACTTTGGCCAACCCTGTCAGTTTTAAGAAAAGCTCCATAATTAAAACAATTACTTTTGATATTTCAGGATATTCAGGCTCTATAAAATATTCTGTCAAATCCTTTCATTATTTTCATAATTTTTTTCTTTTGGTGGAACAACATTGATCTCAGTTGATAGTTTTAAAACAGATTGATCAGAATGGCAATAGATAAAAAATAAGGTGATTGTGTATATTTAGTAATTCTTTTTTTTTTGGTTTTTCTTTTTTTAAGATTTTTATTATTTATTTATTATGTATACAACATTCTGCTTCCATGTATATCTGCACACCAGAAGAGGGCACCAGATCTCATAACAGATGGTTGTGAACCACCATGTGGTTGCTGGGAATTGAACTCAGGACCTCTGGAAGAGCAGTCTGTGCTCTTAACCCTTGAGCCATCTCTCCAGCCTCCCCCCCCTTTTTTGTTTTTTTGAGACAGGGTTTCTCTGTGTAGCTTTGGAGCCTATCCTGGCACTTGTTCTGGAGACCAGGCTGGCCTCGAACTCACAGAGATCCGCCTGACTCTGGCTCCCAAGTGCTGGGATTAAAGGTGTACACCAACAATGCCCGACAGCATTTCTTGTAGAATAACTTACATACTGAACTCACTGATCTAATATGTTATGGAAAGTACTAAGTTGTTAGTAAGGAATTTAATGTGATATTAACTTCAATGGACAGTGGTTATGTTAACTACTCTGCAGGACAGCATCTGTACTCAGGAGTAGTTGGCAAACACTGGATTCTGGATGGTTTTGCTTTTGTTTTAGAAAGCTTTATTGTTGTTTTGTTTTACTAACTTTTTGGGTATGTGAATATTTTTGGTTGGTTTGCTTTGATTTTTTGTTTTTGTTTTCTTTTTTGAGAAAGACAACACAAGAAGTTGTGTGTGTAAGGAGGATCTAGGAGGAGATGAGGGGAAAGGGAAGAATATGATCAAAATATACTGTAGGAAAATTTTTAAGTGAAGAAGAAGAAGAAGAAGGTCAATGCACAATACAACCCATTTTTTGTTGTGCTCAGTTGTCTCAGTATAATGAGGATGAGGAACTCTCTTTAAGGACCCTTCTCCACAGCCCTTGTTTCTATCTTTCTCCTCTGTTGTTTCAAAGTTCCCAGCATCTGACTAGGATTACGAAGCAGTGTATTGATTATGGTGTAGCTCAGCAAAGAGGAACATTACCATTGAATATAGCCCATGGCAACAACAAAGGGTGGTGGTGGGGTACAAATTTCATCACAGTTGCATATTATTATTATTATTATTAGTAGTAGTAGTATACTCAAGTGGGTACTCTCAAAAAGAAAAGGTGGTGATGTTAAAAATAAAGCCTTTTATATACTTAGGAACTCAATAATCATGATGCATATTCCATATGTTTATATTTTATTTTTAACCAAGGAAAACACATAAATGAAGCACTTCTTTTTTTAAATAGTATTAGTACTATTAGTCTTTCTACTTATAAATGCAAAAATCTGCCAAATCACTACTCCCAGCCTGCAGGAAGCACTGATGTTTACTTAAAATGGGAGGTGTCAATAAAGTATGGTTTTTCCCTCAGTGTATGTGTTATAACCCAGATAGTATTTAAAAATCAATCGTGCACCAATATACAAATGCTACTACTGGTTTGTGTGAAAGAAGCTTGGTTCAAAAGAAATAGAAAACCTTTTGCTTTCATAAACAGAATTTTTCTAATAAATGAATTAAATCACTCAAAAGTTTTCCGTGTGCCTTTACATAATAGGTTGAAGAACTGGTAAGTGAAATTAGACATGACCAGCACTTTTATGGAGTATATTGTCCAGACAGAGTTCAAGGCAGGAAACAGGGTTGACTGAACAGTATACAGGTTGAATCTGAGAAAGGAGAATTGCTTATGAAGCAACCAACAGAATGTGAGTTCTTTAGAAATACCATGTCTTTAGATACTCAGTAAGTACTTGAGCCCTGTTACAGGGACTGTCATGGAAAGCCTTGGTTGTATACTTGTTAGACAAATAATCTGAGTGAATGAGGCATAACTCTTGACATACAAATAGATGACTGAGGACATTTCAACACAAAAGGCAAATTGATAATTATTCATTAAATAAAGGTTCAATGTGCAGCATATAACTAGATTAAAATCATCTAGTATTCCCTGAGTACCCTATGGTTGTTTGGTTCTCTGGACATTGACTAAAAATGTAACCGGAAGTGCTTTCTGTTGAAAACCTATGTGAGCCTAGGGCATTCTAAGGAAAAAAAGCCCGAGAGGTTTGTTTCCAAGAATTCGAAGATAAAGGCCTATCTTTTCATGTTTTAAATCCATCACAGCCTAAGAGAAGGCAGCTCTATGGAGCTTTAACAGATGTTAGACTCCCTTTGCTTTGTGTACAAAGCACTCCACACCTCTGTTCCCATTAGAAGAGATGCTGATTAGATCCTGTTCTGGAAACCTCCAAAGCCCAAAGAGTAATATTAGTAGATTCCAAGTCTTTGGTGCAGGAACAAAAACAAAATGAAGGCAAAGCTGGGCCCTGGAGGAGTTTGGCAAGTTAATGAACGATGGCCTCCTTCCATCTTCTGATATTCAATTGAGCCACAGCAGATGGGCAGAGGCTCCATGGGAAACATGAATTATGCACGTCAGACTGTTGTTACATTTCTCACAATCACATTTTCATCACTTCACCTGTTGTATATCAGGGGCTGATTAGTTATGCACCTCATCTCATATTGGCAGTCCTGGTTCAGAGATAATCTTTAATTGGTTTTTCCCTCCCATATGTGAGTCTGCTAAAGATTTTTGTCTTTCAATCATCAGGCAAAGTGTGCTTGGAATTATTTCAGAGAGGATGATAATGTGCGTTATAGTATTAATTTCAATTGATAAACTGGGATAAAATAATTTGAGAAATGCCTATTTTAAATGGTAGGTGAGAGGCAACTTTATAGGTACCCAGGGGTATGGAATATTTTCTAATGCAGTGTTGAAACAGAAAGAAAGTGATATAGACACTTTGTTTCTGTATCAGAGATAGATTAGACATCAGATTCATTAAAGTACTGCTGAAAGAAACATCCACTAGCTTTTTGTTTGACATACACACAATTAAAATCATTTTACACTCTAAAACCCTGCTTGTAACTTTAAGATCAGATAAACAATCATCAAGAACAAGAGGATTGTGCTTTGGAAAGAGCTTAATTTAGGGTTTAGGCCTGCCTTCTTTTTAATGCCTATGTATTGTGTAGGTATAGGCCAAGCTGTTCACCTTTCTAAACTTCAATTTTTCAACAATGGTTCCACCTTTAAAGGGCTGATGAGAAGATAAAGCAAAACAATGTAAGCAAAATCCCTTACAATGCTTAGGAGATAAAATCGAAACAAGATCTGTTAAATAAAAGTTTGTCCAATCAGAAAGGATGTGGTAGAGGTGAATTAGGCTAAAAACAAGTCCTTATCAGGATTTCTCTTGTTGTTTTAGGAAAAATAAATACAACTATGGAACACATTATTTTTGAGCTGAAATCAGGTCATATTTGCACTGATCATATAAAATCAAGGGTGAAGCCTACTTGCTTAGGTAAGCAAGCTCTAAAACACTTTTATCTCTGTAATTCCCTGAAAACATAATAACCCAGCATGACAAAATAAAATATAACAAGATGAAGCAAAAACTATCATATAGAAGTTGTACATGGCAATCCAACAAGAATAAAAAAATCCATAGGCAGATACATGAATCAGAGACCCACCTGTTCTCACAGGCAGGAGTTCCACAGAAATACCAACCAAGCAGCAGATGCAGACGCAGATGCAAGAAACCTGCAGCCAAACGTTAGGTGGAGAGATCCTAAATTGGAGATCCCATTCAGGTTCATTCTCTTGAAGTTCAGGGAACACCTAGGATGGGTGAGCGGTATAGCAGTCAGAGGGGTATAGGAGACCATGGTGCACAGAATCAACTAAGCAGTGCTCATAGGGGCACATAGAAACTGAAATGGCAATCACGGGACCTGCATGGGTCTGCACTAGGTCCTCTGTATATTTGTTATGTTTATTAGTTTGTTGGTGTTTTTATATGACTCAACATTGGAAGCAGGAAGGGGGATTTATCTCTTTTGTCTGATCTTGGGACCCTTTTCTTTCTACTGAGTTGTGTTGTCTAGCCTTGAGATGAGGGTTTGTTACCTATTCTTATTGTATCCTGTTATCCCATGTTAGGTGGATATTCCTGAGAAGCTTATTCTCTTCTGACAGAAATTGAGAAAGACTGGATTTGGGGGAGAGGGGAGGTATGGAGACTTGAAGGAGTAGAAGTCAGGGGAAACTGTGATAGGGATGAATTTTTCTTTTTTTAATATTTTTAATATTTATTTATTATGTATATAACATTATGCCTCCATATATGCCTGCATGCCAGAAGAGGGCACTATATCTCATTACAGATGATTTTGAGCCACCATGTGGTTGCTGGGAATTGAACTCAGGACCTCTGGAGTGCTCTTAATCTCTGAGCCATCTCTTTTTCTTTTTAACTTTCATTGATTCTTTGTGGATTTCACATCATGCATTCCGATCCCAACTATCTCCCTGTCCCCTGGAATTTGCCCTCTGCCAGTGCAACACCCTCCACCCAAAACCCAATTTAAAAGAAAAATCAAAACCCAAACAACAAAAAAAAGGGGTAGGTAGGGTGGGAAGGAAAAGAAAGAAGAATTTTCTTGTGGAAGTTGTAGTGTGTCTCCTTGAGTCACACAGTTCACCGTTTAGTCTTTACTGGTAAGTATTCATTACTGTGAGTCATTGGTCTGGCTGGAGGCCTCTGGTTTTTGCTACACCAATGACAATGTGTTTTCACCAGGGCTCCTTTTGGACAGTTGTTTTACTGTGTCAAAGAAACCTTCTGGCCCTGGGTGGTAAATGGGTTGGTCAGTTGAGTAGCTTTCCCTTATCATCACTACCAGGGCCAGCTCTCCAGTCCTGCCTCACCTAGCTCCCAATGCAGCCTATAAGGAGAAGTGCCAGTTCCCCAGGTCTCAGGCCCTAAGATCTCTGTCCCCCTCACTCACGTCACCACTCTTCTGTTTTGACCAAGTGAGGTGCAGGGCCCTCTCTCCTGATTGATGCAGGAAGTATGGGGGCAGGGGTCAGCCCTCCTGTTATCACACCTTCAGGCCTGGCTTATCTGCACCCCTAACATCAGGGTCAGCACTAGTGTACTGTCCAAGCAGAGGTCAGTGCCTGTTCTCCGATGTGCTGCAGCTAGTGAGGGGCAGGACTAGCCTGCTCACTCTTATGACCCCAGAGCCAGCTCTCTTGCCTGCCACAGGAAGCAAGGAGGAGCAGGAAGAGCACATCTTTCCCTCACCCACGCCACCACATGGCAGACAAGGGATAGTGCAGGGTCAGCTCTCCTACTCTCATGCTTTCAGGGTTGGATCACCTGTGTCCCTTAGCACAGACCACAGTGTGGTGATATATTGTTTATGATCTTATAAAGCTTTCCTGAAGATCAGAAGGCAAAGCTAGCCACAGACATAGAGGCCAGGCAGTGTTGGCACACACCTTTAATCCCAACAGCCACACTAGTTAGCTATAGAAGCTGGACGGTGGTGGTGCACACCTTTAATCCTAGCACTAGTGAGGTCTATAAGACAGGAACAGGGTCTCTGAGCTGGCAATCCATCTCAGGCAATTGGTCTCCAGCCATGCTGAGGACAGGATTGCCCTAGCCTTGGTAGAGGTAAGAGCTCTCTGGTGGCTTGACCACTTTGCTTCTCTTATCTCCAGGCAAGCTTTATTAGATTATAATATATCACCACACAGCAGGGTCATCTCTAGTTAGCTTCCCAGGTGAGGTTCACTCCTATGGTGAGGGGTGGGGCCATCTTCTCCAAGTTTATTTTTTTTGGGGGGGTGAGCTCTCCCCTGATGGGTAGGACCAGTTTGCCTGCTGCAATATCTAGCAAAGTGCAGGACCAGGCATCCCAGGGCTGATTCAGCACAGCATGGCTCCAGTGATTCCCCTGCTAATACAGGCCATGATATTACCACAGACCCCAGCTGCAGCAGGACCATAGACCCAGACACGTCCCTTAACAGCAGCTCCAGTGCAGATGCCATCATGGTCCTGGTGGTAGCACAGGATCCTCAGATCAGCATGGCCCAGACAGCAACATGGCCCCTGGCATCAACATGGTACCAAGTGGCTGGCCAGACTCCATAGAGCCTTGGTTGTAACTGGAGCTACAGATACCACCCCAGCCACCACCCAGTCTCTGCAGGGTCATAGATCCAGACATGGCTCCTGGCAGCAGACCTTTCCAGGATGACTTCATGGCTCCAAGTGGCAGCACAGGCCATACATATCAGCATGGCACCCCTAAGAGGGGAATCAGTTCTAAGTGGCTGTCCAGATCCTGGACCTCTACATGGCCCTTTGTGACAACAGGAGTGCCAGGCATCAACTCAATCAACTCAGACCTTGGCTGCTGTAGGGCCATGGACCAGACGGGGCCCTCTGCAGAAGCCCTGACGCAGATGACACTATGGCTCTAGATGAAATTTCAGGTCACTCAAATCAGGATGTCCCTGGTAGCAGCAAGCCCTCAGATACCTTCATGGCCACAGGTTATGGCCCAGATCCTCAGCATCTATGTGGCCTTTGATGGCAACATGTGCCACAGATATCAATACAGACTCTGGCAGTGGTAGCACCACAGACCCAGTCATGGTCCTACTCAGCATTCTGGCCCAGATGTCTCCATGGTCCCAGATGGCAGTGCAGGCAATCTGGACAATCATGGTCCCCACAGTAGCATGGCCCTCAGATATCAACATGGCCTCAGGTGGCAGCCTAAACCCCCAGCATCAGCCTGATCTTTGATGGTCTCAAGAGTCACAGACATCAACATAATCCCTGGGTGCAAGCAGGACCTTGGATCCAGACATGGCTTTTAGCCATACCACTGGTTTGGAAAATATCATGGCCCCAGTTGACAGCCATGGCCACCCAAATTAGTCTGGCATCAGCAGCCCTTGCACACCAACCTGGTCACAGGTTGCAGACCCTGGGCATCCACATGGTCCCTGGCAGCAACAAGAGCCAAGGACATCAACACGGTACCCTGGCTGTGGCAAGACCATGAACTCAGACATGGTCCATGGTAGTAACCTAAGCCTGGTTGTTTCCATGACAACAGGTGGCCCTGCAGGCCACCCAGATTTGCATGGCCCTTGCGACTTCAAGGCCCTTAGACACCAATGTGGCACTACCACAGGCCCCTGCAGGAATCCTAGTGATAACAGGAGCCATAGACTTTAGTCCGGCCCTCTCAGCTGTTCCAGCACCCAGGATCAAGACTTGGCCCTTTGTCATAGTCGTGACCAAGACATCTCCCATGACTTGAGTGGCCACCTGGCCATTCACGTTAACCCTCACCTCTCCGGTCTACCACTCTCCCCAGCCCACAAATGATTCCGTCTCTCCCTCTCTTCTACCTCCCCACCCTGTAGCTCTCTAACCACAAAGGTATAGGGATGTATTTTTAAAATGTAATGAAAGTAATAAAAATATTAAGTTAATAGCTATAATATATATGCAGAAGAACTGATGCAGACCCATGTAAGTGCTGTGCTTGTTGATTCAATGTCTGTGTACCCCTTGCTTAGTTGATTCAGAGGACTTTGTTCTCCTGGTGTTGTCCATCCTCTCTGGCTCTTAAAATCGTTCTGCTTCCTCTTCCTTGGGATTCTCTGAGATCAAGGAGAGGGATTTTGTGGAGCCTTCCAATTTATCCTCTCTCTTCACATAATGTCTGAAAGTGGGTCTTGGCATCTGTTCACATCTTCTGCTGGTGGAAGCCTCTGTGATGATTGATGGGTTAAGGCACCAATCTATGAGTATAGCAGAATATCATTAGGAGTCATTTTATTGACTTTTTTAGATCAGTTGTGTTGTATTTGCTATTTAATTCTTTTGATATTAACCCTATAAATCAATGAGTATAATAGGTTTGAATAAAATTTATAAGATTATTTTTGTATATAATTACAGTATTTTGTTTGTGAATTTGAGATATGATCCATTATTTTTTAATTTTTTTCATTTCTATATCATCTCATTTGTTGATAGGAATACAAATATTATTTGAAGTTCCCCAATGACTTCTGCAATGAAAAGTCTACATTAATTTCATCCATCATTTTATATAGTATTCAATGATAGATTACAAATTTTTTCCTGTGGGTGTTATTTTTTAAGTTGTATGATTTTTATTTTTACAAAATTATATTTTCACATGTCAATCTTTTTCACTCTCCTCCCTGCCCCCTATCAGCCTCCTCCCTCTTCCACACCCCATAGAGGTTAGAGGCCTCCATGGGGGCTCCCAAAATTCCAAAACATCATCCTTGGCCAGGCCTAGGCCCTCCCCCATGTGTCCAGGCCAAGAGAGCATCCCTTCATGTAGGATGGGCTCTCAAACTACCTTCTTATATCTGGGAAAAATACTGATCCACTACCAGAGGCCCCATAGGGTGCTGAGGCCTCCTCGTTGACATCCACTTTCAGAGATCTGGATCAGTCCCGTGATGGCCTCCCAGACAGCAGACTGGGGGCCATGTGCTATCCCTTGTTCAGGTCAGCTGTTTTTGTGGGAATCACCAACCAGGTCCTGACCCCCTTGATCTTCATTTCTCCTACTCTGCAACTGGGTTCCAGAGTTCAGTTCAGTGTATAGCTGTCAGGTGTCTGCCTCTGCTTCCATCAGCCACTGGATGAGGGCTCTAGGATGGCATATAAAGTAGTCATCAGTCTCATTATAGGGGAAGGGCATTTAGGGTAGCCTAAATTTATTCAACAATCAGTAAGATGAACAGACAAAGAAGTCCCTATCAGATTACCTCACTCAGGATCGTTTTTTCTAGTTCCATCCATTTGATTGCAAATTTCAATATTCTGTTGCTTTTTTCTGCTGAGTAGTGTAAATGTACCAAATTTTCTTTATCCATTCTTCAGTTGAGGGGCATCTAGGTTGCTTCCAGGTTCTGGCTATTGAGAACAAAGCTGCTATCAATATGGATGAATATATGTCCAATTTGTATGAATGTGCATAATTTGGGTATATACCCAAGAGACAAATTGCTGGATCTTGAGTTAGACTGATTCCGATTTTCATGAGCAACTGCCATACTGATTGCCAGAGTGGTCTTACAAGTTTGCACTCCCACCAGCAGTGAAGGAGTGTTTCTTTTTCTCCACATCCTCTCCAGCATAGATTGTCATTGGTGTTTTTGATTTTACCCATTCTGACCAGTTTAAGATGGTATCTTAGAATTGTTTTGAGTTGCATTTCTCTGATGGCTAAGGGTTTTGAGCACTTTCTTAAATGTCTTTCAGCCATTTTGGATTCTTCTGTTGAAAATTCTCTATTTAGTTCTGTGCCCCACTTTTTAATTTCATTGATTGGTGTTTTGGTGGCTAGCTTCTTGAGTTCAAAGTATATTTTGGAAATCAGCCCTCTGTCAGATGTGGGGTTGGTGAAGATCTTTTCTGATTCTGTAGGCTGTCATTTTGTCTTACTGACTGTGTCCTTTGCCTTACAGAAGTTTCTCAGTTTCAGGAGGTCCCATTTATTAATTGTAGATCTCAATGTCTGTGCTACAGGTGTTACGTTCAGGAAGCAGTTTCCTATACCAATACATTCAAGGGTATCTCCCACTTTCTCTTCTAGAAGGTTCAGTGTGGCTGGATTTATGTTGAGATCTTTGATCCATTTGCACTTAAGTTTTGTGCATGGTGACAGACATGGATCTATCGGCAGTCCTCTGCTTGTCCAAATCCAGTTGTGCCAGCACCATTTGTTGAAGATGCTATCTTTTTTCCATTGTACTGTTTTAGCATCTTTGAGGAAATCAGGTGTTCATAGGTGTGTGGGTTAATGTCACAATTTTCAATTCGATTCTATTTGTCTGTGTATTTTTGTGCCAATACCAACCTGTTTTCAGGACTATGGCTCTATAATAGAGCTTGAAGTCAGGGATGGTGATGCCTCCAGAGGATCCTTTATTGTACAGGGTTCTTTTGGCTATCCAGGTTTTTTGTTTTTCCATATAAAGTTGAGTATTGTTCTTTCAAGGTATGTGAAGAACTGTGTTGGGATTTTGATGGGAATTGCATTGAATCTATAGATTGCTTTTGGCAAGATTGCCATTTTTACTATTTTACTATTCTACCTATCCAAGATCATGGGAGATATTTCCATTTTCTGGTATCTTCTTTAATTTCTTTTTTTACAGTCTCAAAGTTCTTATTGTACAGGTCTTTCACTTTTTTGGTTAGTGTTACCGCAAGATATTTTATGTTGTTTGTGGATATTGTGAAGGATGATGTTTCTCTGATTTCTTTCTCATTTGTTTATCATCTGTATATAGTAGGGATACTGATTTTTTAATTTAATTTTGTATCCTGCTACTTTGCTGAAGGTGTCTATCAGCTGTAGGAGGTCCCTGGTATAGTTTTTCGGGTCCCTTATGTAGACTATCATATCATCTGCAAATAGTGAAAGTCTGACTTCTTCCTTTCCAATTTGTATCTCCTTGATCTCCTGATGTCATCTTTTTGCTCTAGATAGGACTTCAAGAACAAAATTGAAGAGATATGGAGAGAGTGGACAGCTTGTCTTGTTCCTGATTTTAGAGTAATCACTTTGAGTTTCTCTCCATTTAGTTTGATATTGGCTGTTGGTTTGCTACATATTGCTTTTATCATATTTAGGTATGTTCTTGTTATTCCTCTCCAAGATCTTTATCATGAAGGGATGCTGGATTTTGTCAAAGGTTTTTTCAGCATCTAGTGAGATGATCATGTGGTTTTTCTTTTTCAGTTTCTTTATATGGTAGATTACATTGATGGATTTTTGTATGTTGAACCATCCTTGCATTCCTGGGATGAAGCCTACTTGATCATGGTGGATGATTTTTCTGATATGTTCTTGGATTCAATTCACCAATATTTTGTTGAGTATTTTTGCATCAATGTTCATGAGGGATATTGGTCTGTAGTTCTCTTTCTATGTGTGGCTTGGGTATCAAAGTAATTGTAGCCTCGTAAAAAGAGTTTGACAATGTCCCTCCTGCTTCTATTGTGTGGAACAACTTGAGGAGTACTGGTATTAGCTCTTGTTTGAATTTCTGGTAGAATTCTTCAGTGAAGCCACCTGGCCGTGGACTTTTTTTTTGGTTAGAAGGCTTTTGATGACTGCTTCTATTTCACTAGGGGTTATAGGCTGATTTAAACAGCTCGTCTGTTCTTGGTTTAATTTAGGTAAGTGACATCAATCCAGAAAATTGTCCATTTCCTGTAGATTTTCAAATTTTGTGGAGTACAGGTTTTCAAAGTCTGACCTGATGATTCTCTGGATTTCTTCAGTGTCTTTTGTTATATCCCCCCTTTCATTTCTGATTTTGTTAATTAGCATGCTCTCTCTCTGTCTTTTGGTTAGCTTGGATAGAGGTTTGTCTATCTTGTTGATCTTCTCAAAGAAACAACTCTTTGTTTCAATGATTTTTGTAATATTTTCCTAGTTTCTACTTTATTAATTTCAGCTCTCAGTTTGATTATTTCCTGGCATCTACTCCTTTGTGGTGAGCTTGCTTATTTTTGTTCTAAAGCTTTCAGTTGTTCTGTCAATTCTCTAATGTGACTGTACTCCAGTTTCTTCATATAGGCACTTAGTGCTATGAACTCTTAGCACTGCTTTCAGAGTGTCCCATAAGTTTGGGTATGCTGTGTCTACATTCTCATTAAATTCTAGAAAGTCTTTAATTTAACTTTTTATTTCTTCCTCGACCCAGGAATGGTGCAATTGGGCATTATTCAATTTCCATGAGTTTGTAGGTTTTCTGCAATTTGTATTGTTGTTAAATTCCAATCTTAAAGTGTGGTGGTCTGATAAGATACAGGGGGTTATTTCAATATTTTTGTATCCATGGAGGTTTGCTATGTTGCCAAGTATGTGGTCAATTTTAGAGGTTTCCTGTGGCACTGAGAAGAAAGTATATTCTTTTTGTGTTTGGGTGGAATGTTCTACAGATGTCTATTAATCCCAATTGGGCATAACTTCTGTTAGATCCTTTGTCTTTTTGGTAAGTTTCTGTCTGGTGGTCCTATCTAGTGGTGAAAGAGTGGTATTGAGTTCTCCTACTATAACTGTGTGTGTGGTTTTATGTGTGGTTTGAGCTTTAGTAATATTTCTTTTACAAATGTGGGTGCCTTCATGTTTGGGGCACAGATGTTTAGGATTGAGACTTCACATTGATGGACCTTTCCTTTGATGAGTATGAAATGCCCTTCTTCATATCTTTTGATTGGTTTTAGTTTAAAGTCTAATTTGTTGGATATTAAGGTTGCTACACCAGCTTGTTTCTTGTGTCCATTTGGTTGGAAAATCTTTTACCAACCCTTTACTCTGAGGTAATGCCTGTCTCTGAAGTTGAGGTGTGTTTCTTCTATACAGCAGAAGGATGGATTCTGTCTTCGTATCCATTCTGTTAACCTGTATCTTTTTATAGGCAGGTTAAGACTGTTGAAATTGAGGGATATTAATGTCCATTGCTTGTTGGTTCTTGTTGTTTTGGATTTATTTTTGGTGGTGTCATTGTGTGTGGCTTTCACCCTCCTGTTTCTTTTCCTGTTTGGTAACGTTGGATTTATTATTTCCTATGTTTTTGTGAGTGTAGTTATCTTTGTTGGCTTGGAGTTTTGCCTCTAGGACTTTCTGTACTGCTGGATTTGTGGATATGTATTGTTTAAATCTGGTTTTGTCATGGAATATCTTGTTTTCTCCATCTATAGTCATTGAAAGCTTTGCTGGGTACAGTAGTCTGTGTTGGCATCCATGTTCCCTTAGTGTTTGTAGGACATCTATCTAGGACCTTCTGGCTTTCAAAGTTTCCATTGAGAAGTCAGGTGTGATTCTGATAGGTCTGCCTTTCTATGTTACTTGAACTTTTTCCTTTGCTGCTCTTAATATTTTCTCTTTATTCTGTAAGTTTGGCTTTGATTATTATATGGTGAGGGGAGTTCTTTTTGTGGTCCAGTCTGTCTTGAATTTTTTTTTGTTTTTTTTTTCTTCTATTTCTTTAAGAGATTTTCTTCTTTCCTCTTTTTGGGTCTCGAACATCTTCATGAAGTAGATATTTAGGTCTGTCTCTTCTTCTTCCTCTGTGTTGTGCTTTTCAGATCTTGCTGGTGTGGAGTCCCTAGATTCTGGTGGTGTCATATTGGTCTTTCTGTTGAGCCTGCCTTCTTCCCATCTTCTAGTGGTACAGGTGGGGTCTCTCTGTCTCCTCTTGTCACCTGGTATTATGTATGGTCCAAGACTTCAATGTCTGCAGATACGGGTGTTCTTGCCTCTCCTGGTAGTCTTCTCACTCAGGGGAGGTTGGGGCATCAGAGGGGGGAGGAAGAGTGAGGTATTTCCAGACTCATGGAGGTCCTTCTGTCTGGGCAGTTCCACTATGCAGTCAGGTTCACTCTCTGCAGCAGCAGGCCTAGAGAGATCCTGTGGTGATAGGGACCTTGGGCAGCAGTGGGGCAAAGATGAGGTCAGGGAAGAAGAGGTGGAAGGAAGAGTGAGGTATTTCCAGACTCATGGAGGTCCTTCCTGTCTGGGTGGGTCCACTCAATGCAGGAGGGTTTGCTCCCTGCAGCTGCAGGCCCAGAGAGATCCTGGGGTGTTGGGGATCTTTGGCAAGAGTAGGGCTCAGGAGAGGTCAGGGAGGCCAGATTACTAAATTTTAAAGAATAGCATTTAATCAGGTCTAATTCTCCCCTTTTGGGGCACATATTTTAAGTGCAGACTATCCTTAGCAATTTTTTCAAGTATTTACATGAAAATCTTCACTTTTGCATAAGATAATTCTGTTCTAATTTTTATGTCATTTGGAAATGTTGGAAAATATGTTTTACATTTCAATTACTTGTTTCATCTTTATCAAGCAAGAAAATAGAAAGATCCTATCTTCTAGTTTTTTTCTTGACTCAAATGTCGCACCATATCTACCTCTAATATCCTATCTAAATCTCAGAATCATTATGTCCTCATTCACTACTAAAGATTTGATATTTCCTTCATCATTCTTATCATTCTCATGTAGCTACATCTAGTCCCCTGAACCCTAAGTAGAATAACTCCATTTGGCAGGAAAGTATCATTTTGCTGTTCTACATGACAGACTAAATATATATCTATATATGTTTCCCCACAGTTACTCAAGATAACAGAACCCATCAGAATAGTGAAGGCATTGACTTATAAAAATACAATTTCCTCAAATGATACAATGACACATAGGACTCTGAACTCAGGTTTCTATCAATTCTGTTGTATTTTGGAAGTATACAACATCAAAGATTAGAGATATGGTGGGCAAAGTATCTTCAGGTGTTTGGCTTTGTAACAAATGCCTAAGGAACTAATTTGACTTCTCCAGATGCTCTTAAATGAGTCAGTATTTGCTGAAGGGGCCATTCCAGTATGAGGGTAGATGTTGAAATTTACATCTTGAAAATTACATGTGACCCTTTGGCACATTGTATCATTTTCAGCATACCTCCTAAACTAGGAATGGTGGTGGCAGGCCTATAATCTCAGCTACATGAAAAGCTGAGTTAGAAGGGTCATTAAGTCCATGGCCTGCCTGAACCATACAGTGAATTTAGGATCAGCCTATACAAATTATGAGGCCCTGGCTCAATTTATGAAGTGAGAAAAGAGGCTGGGGATACAGGTCAGAAGTTGAGAGTGCATCATGCATTAAGACTCAGGGGTTGGGTGTTGAATTTTGTCAAATGTGGTTTTCTCTTTCAGTTTGCTTATATGGTGGAATAATTTGACATCTTTTCATATGTTGATCCATCTCTGCATCTCTGGGATGAAGCCTACTTGATCATGGTGGATAATTTTTTGATGTGTTATTGGATTCAGCTTACCGGTATTTCCGATTTTGTGGAGTACAGGTTTTGAAGTATGACCTAATGATTCTTTGGAATTCCTCAGTGTCTGTTGTTCTGTTCCTCTTTTCATTTCTGATTTTGTTAACTTACATATTCTCCTACCAAACCCTTTTGGATAAGGGTTTGCCCATCTTGTCGATTTTCTCAAAGAACCAACTTTTCATTTCATTGATACTTTGTATTGTTTGTTTCAATTTTATTGATTTCAGCCCCGAGTTTGATTATTTCTTGCCACCTACTCCTCCTGGAGGATTTTGCTTCTTTTTGTTCAAGAGTGTTCACGTGTGCTAGTAAGTCATTTCTGTAAGATTTCTCCAAATTCTCTATGTAGGCATTTAGCGCTATGAACTTTCCTGTTAGCACTGCTTTCAAAGTGTCTCAGAGGTTTGGGTACATTGTGAATTAATTTTCATTGAACTCTAGGAAGTATTTAACTTCTTTCTTTACTTCGTCCTTCACCCAGAGATGGTTCATTTGAGCATTTCCTGAGTTTGCAGGCTTTCTGTAGTTTCTGTAGTTGTGGAGTTCTAACTTTAGTTCATGGTGGTCTGATATGATACAAGGGGTTATTCCAAATTTTGTGTCTGTTGTGATTTGCTTTATGACCAAGTATGTGGCCCTTTTAAGAGAAGGTTCCATGGGGTGCTGAGAAGAAGGTATATTCTTTTGTAATTGGGTGAAATGTTCTGTAGATGTCTATTACATCCATTTGAGTTATAACTTCCGTCAGTTCCCTTGTTTCTCTGTTAAGTTTCTGTCTGGCACACCTGTACATTAGTGAGAGGAAGGTGTTGACGTCTCCCACTATTAATGTGTGGGGTTTAATTCGTGATTTAAGCTTTAACAACATTTCTTTTACAGATGTGGGTGCCCTTTTATTTGGTCATAGATGTTCAGAATTGACACTTCATCTTGATGGATTTCTCATTTGATGAATATGAAATGTCCTTCTCCATCTCTTTTGATTAATTTTAGTTTGAAGTCTATTTTGTTAGATATTAGGATAGCTACACCAGCTTGTTACTTGGGAACATTTGATTGGAAAATCTTTATCTAATCCTTTACTCTGGGTTAATGCCTGTCTTGAAGTTGAGGTGTGTTTCTTGTATACAGCAGAAGGATGAAGCCTGTTTTCAAATCCATTCTGTTAGCCTGTGTCTTTTTATTAATTGAATTTATTAATATTAAGACATGTTATTGACCAGTGATTGTTAATTCTTGTTATTTTTGAGTTTGGTGGTGGTGATGGTAGTGTGTGTGTTTCCCTTCTGTAGGTTTTGTTGTTGCCTCTGTTTTCATGGATATAACTGAGTTCTTTAGGTTAGTTTTCCTTCTAGTACTCTCTCTAGTGTGGGATTTGTGGATAGGTATTTTTAAATGGTTTTTTTTCATGAAATATCTTGTTTTCTCTGTCTATGTTGATTTAAAGTTTTGCTAGATACAATAGTCTGGGACAGCATTCATGGTCCCTTAGTGTCCTTGAAACATCTGTCCAGGACCTTTGGGATTTTACAGACTCCATGGAGAAATAAGGTACAATTCTGATAGGTTGATAGGTCTGCCTTTATACATTACTTGGTCTTTTCCCTTTGCAACTCTTAAAATTATTTCTTTATTTTGTATGCTTAGTATTTTGAGTATTATGTGGCAAGGGGGACTTTTTTATTGTTCCAATCTGTTTGGTGCTCTATAAGCTTCTTGTACATGTATAGGCATGTCCTTCTTTAAATTAGGAACGTTTTGGTCTATGATTTTATTGAATATGCTTTTTTTGTTTTTTACTTTGAGCTGGGATTCTTCTTCTTCTATTGCTATTATTCTTAGGTTTGGGCTTTTTGTGGTGTCCCATATTTCTTGGATGTTTTATGTTAGGAATTTATTGGATTTCACATTTTCTTTGAATGATAAATCTATTCCTCTATTGTATCTTCAATGCCTGAGATTCTCTGTTCCATCTCTTATATTCTATTGGTGATCTTTGCATCTGTAGTTCCTGTTCACTTCCCCAGATTTTTCCATTGCCAGAGTTCCCTGGATTTGTGTTTTCTTTGTTGTTTCTATTTTAGTTTTCAAGTCTTGAGCCATTTCCTTTGCTTGTTTAATTGTTTTTTTTTTTTTTGCTTTCTTTAAAGGATTTATTGATTTCTTCCATTTTTTCGTTTGTCTTTAAGGCAATTTTTCATTTCCTCTTTAAGACCCTCTAACATCATCATAAAATTATTTTTGGTTCATTTTCTTGTGTTTCAATTGCATTGGAATTTTCAAGTTTTCCTGTTGTAGGATCACTGGGTTCTTGTGCCATATTGCTCTTTGAGTTGTTGAATGTATTCTTACAGTGGTGTTTACTCATCTTTTATTCCAACTAGTGTGGCTTGTGCCTGTGCCTGTTCTTCCAACTGTTGTGGGCTGTGCCTGAGCCTGATTTTCCAATTGGTGTAGTTTTCACCTGTGCCTATATAGTTTTCTGGGGTTTAGGGGGAGGGCCGGACACAGGGAGTATATTCAGGTACATGGGATCAGGTGGCGGAGTGGTATTTCCAGGACAGAGTCCCATGGGTGGTGGGGATTGGAGAGCAGCCTGGAGGCAGGTCTCTCACCTGCTCAAAGAACATGAACTATTTTAACATATCTAGGAAAATGTTCAAGTGACTTAATGATCTCTGCTGTAATGGAGCTAAGCCTTGTTTACAAACCTGTAGCTCCATCTACTGAAGAGACTGAAGCAGGAGAATGACATTACTAAGGCCTTCAGGGCTATAGGAGTAAGTGAAAGGCCAGTGTGGACAATTCAATTAGACTGTCTTTAAGTTTAAAAAGTCAAAAGAATTCCTGGTATGTAGCTCAGTGTTAGAGTGTTCACTTAGCTTAGGCTCACAGTTTAGGGTGTAGTCCATCATATGAGTGAGTTGAGGTGTTAGTGGCTTGATGCCACCATTTACAGTGTCTATAGTTAGTATTAGAATTATGAATGTATCTGCTCAGTTCCCTTTCATCTTTTTTTCCATCCAGGAATGAGTCTTCTTGTCTCAATTAACCTAATCAAGATAATCTCCCACAGTTGTGCCCAGATGTTTGTCCCCTATGTGGTTATAGAGCCCATTAATCACACAGTATTAACTATTACCTCTGTGTTAGTCACTTTTCCTATGTGACAACCAAATACATTAAAAAACAATCACATTCGGAAGGGACTTTTTATCTTGACTCATGGTTTCAGAAGTTTTAAATGGATACTGATGTGGCACTGTTTTAGCTGAGAGGATGTACAGTATGGTGGAGAGGAGTGGTAGAAAGAAGCTGTAAATTGCATGACAGCCAAAAGCAAAGAGAGAAGGGCTGATGACAGAACATGTCCTTCTGGAATATGCTTCCTACTATCCTGCTTCCTCCCTAATTTTAGGTAAACTCCCACTGTGACTCCTGAGAATAAATTATTATGCTTCTTCACAACACTCATAAGCATAAAACATTGGAATTCAGCACCTTCCTACGGTTTCTTTTTCCATCACCTATGTCACCTCTGTGGTCATAGTCCCTAGTACTTACCTAGTACTTAGTGATGCCTTTATGACTGACTACCCATCACCCACATCCTTCCTGTTTTTAGATCTGAAAACCTTGCATTTAGGAAAGCTCTTACTCCCAGACAAACCACAACAGGTCAATCTAATCCACAATGCGATATTCTGGTCATAACAGCCCAACCTCATTAGAAGGAAAGCAAAGTTTTCTCATTAGTATTTCAATACTCACTCATCTTTATTCTTAATTAAATTTATGGGTTTAGAGTCTTGATAGCTTTATAATTGCATGCCATTTTCCACCAAATAAAGGCAGAATCTGTTAGTTCCTGCAGGACTTCGTTGTTATTGTTCTTCCTTATTGCTTCAGTGTACTTGGAATACTGATTTGATATTAAAGGTCCCTGCATTTCTGTTTGTCTTCACAAGGGCAAAATGCTTCACAAGAACATGATTCCAGAGCTTTTATAATGAGAGAATGTGTTATTCAGAAGTTAGTTGTATTAATATTATGGTGATAGAGTCTTGCAAATGAATTGTCTTTCTTGACCTTCATCTTGCACCTCCCATTTTCTTTGGATAAAGAGGTTAGTTTGTGTAGTTGTGTAGGAAGAATCACATCCATCCTCTGTATGAGAGACTGTAAGACAAACTTGCAGTGCATTCCTATGCTTTGTATTTTCTAACATGGAAGTTTTCACAAGTGTAACAAACCAAATGTGTGCTTAGTCTGTGTCTCCTGATTTATACTTAATTCCTTGGAGCAGACACAGGTCCACATCATTGATCAGCATAGTCTGAGTGGTTGTCCATAGCATGGATATGGTAGGTATATAGTGCATGTTGACTAGAAGAATAATTGATGGGGAATTGATGGAAGGGTCCATGCATGAGTGGATGAATAAATTCATATTCAGACACAATCCAGTATAGTTTAGGACAAATTATAACTTTGAAGTGTTCTGATATTGTACACGGAACTTAGCTTTCCTAAAATATGTATTCAAATGCACTATGTGTTAATTTCTTTCCTTTCCTATGACTGGAAATAGGCCAAAGTGATGATTTACCTGGGCTTGACAATACAAGAATTCGGAGAACATAGACCTGGTGGGGAGGAGTATTACATAACAGGTGTTTAAAACATTTAAAAAAGGACTGTTTAAAAAACAATTAAAAAAGTAACTTTGATAGAAGTTACATAGTATAATTTTCTAGCTGGTTTTCTGCTGATGTGCTAAACACAATGGTCCACAGCAACATAGAGTTTATTTGGCTTCTAAGTCCCATTCATAGTCTGTCACTGAGAGAAGCCAACACAGGAAGTAAAGTAGGGCAACAACCAATGGAACTGAAGCAGATGCCATGGCAGGTATAACCCAGGATCACCTGCCTAAGGGAGTCACCAGCCACAGTGGGCTGCACCCTCCTACACCATTGATTAATGAAGAAAATTTCCTAATAGACTTGGCTACAGACAATCTGATGGAAGAATTTTCTAATTTGAGGTTCTCTATTACCAAATGACTCCAGCTTGTACAAAGCTTAGTGGGCTTGTGTGTGTGTGTGTGTGTGTGTGTGTGTGTGTGTGTGTGTGTATTTGTGTTTGTGTGTGTGTTATATATACAATAATAGCTATAATCAGCCTGACTTAAAAATAAAAAAAAAACCAGAAACTCCTTCTTATGTGATTCTTCATAGAGTCTCTTAAGATCAACTTCTGGTCAGGATTACCTAGGTTAATGAAACTTATCACACTATAGTTTCTCCCAGTGCCGCTAACTAGATTTCTATTCTTAGGCCTCTTCTAGTCTCAGTACAATAGAATTCTGATTCTCAATGCCTTAGTGAGAAAAAGAACCTGTAAACTTATGGTATTGGAGAAAATGCTAGCAATATACAGAAACTCTGGTGGTGAATGTTTAGTCGTGTTTGCATAGAGGATCACACACATGAGAGATTTACAACCTCTTTCAAAATTACTCCATCCATATTTCACTCAGCATTCAGAATAACCATTTTCTCCTATTCTCTGTTAACTGGGATTCTAGTCCTAAGATGAATATTATACACAGTAACAAAAGTGAGGTCAGATAGAAGCTTTCTATGACAGCACATAACTGGCCCCATGACATGATAGCTCTATAGACAATATTCTTTGAGCACAAATGAAATAAAGAATGCTGTTGAAATGTGATTTTCCCCTAACTAAGGCCATTCTCACTGAGGAAGAAATTACTTTATTGGAAAGACGCCACTAGCTTCTATTCAATATTCATTTAAAAGGGAACATTTCCTGTAGCTTCATTTCTATGCCCGTTCAACAAAGAAAACAACCCAAAGAAACAGAATTCACTGTATTCTGTTTTCAGCAGCCTCAATAATGACCAATAAGAGAGAAAGCAACTCTACTTTTTCATGGTTAGGTTACTCCAAAATGGAACAATTAACACATATATGCTACAAGATTCACATTCATTTCTTCTAACAGTTTGCAGAGATGCCAAACATAAAATGCAAGCACTTTCAAAATGCAGTATATTTAAAAAGTAATTGGATCTTATTCTCAGAGTAAATTTAATTGATAATTCCAAACAGGTGGCTTATGACTCAATAAGAACTATGATTAGTTTCTTTTTTAGAAACTATTACTAATTTTCTTCTGGAAAAGTTCTGCAAGCTGATTGCTTGAACTTAACTTTGGCCTGGAAAAGTATGAGAAAATGTTCTTGTTGGCTACTTGACAGGGTAAATAAAATAAGGAACTATTGGGGAAAGAGAATATATTGCTCCCCGAAGGTGCAACTGTTTCTTCGAGCTGAAAATTACACATTTATGAGAAAAGCCAAGTGCTTCCCAGTGGAGAGTTGGGTGTCTCAAATCAGCTGAAGTTAAATTAAATACATATAGTGAATAGATAAGTAAATCCCACCATCAGAACCTGAAGTAATACATTCTCCCCTGTCAATGCATTACATGTAGGTTCAAATAATTTGTATTAAGCATTACTTTCTAGAATTAATTCAATATAAAAAATCAACCAATTTGAAAATTATCTGTAGTATTTTCCTTTTTCTCCCTTTTGCAATTCTGCACTTTCCAGAGTTTTCTGATAGACTGTGACTTTAATATGCATCAGGATTTTCTTCCTATCTTCATCCATGGATGTGGATGATAGACTACAGATAACCTTTCAATACTATCCCCTTGTGCCAAGAGTCAATGAAAGATTTACTTCATTACTTACTATTGCATAAACATAGTTTACCTTCAGTTTTTAAGACATTAAAGCATTTATAAAAGGACTGCTGACCAACTGCTCATAAGTACCCTGAGTCTGTGAAACATATGCCTCAGATTATTTTGTGTTTCTTTCCTTTACCTTTTTGAGACATGGTCTGTATAGCCCAAGGTGTACTCAGCCTTGATGTGTAGACAAAGATGACCTTGATCTCTGGATCCTTCTTTTGGTGTCTTTTGAGGGCTAGAATTACAAGAACATGCCACCACACTTGATTTTGTGTAGTGCTAGCATGGGATTCATGGCTTTGTGCATGCTTGGTGAACACTCTGCTGCTCCTTCTACCCCCAAAAACAATTTCTACAAGGAACAGCTCATTATGATTCCAACAATGATAACATTATTTTAGATTTCATCCTTAAACTTCATTGCCTTGAAGTTGTAATACTCTCTGATAGAATTTCACAGGTTATTTCTCTGCTTATGGTCACCATACATTTGTATATTCACTCTTCTTTTGAGAAATTACATTATGACACCCCCATCATTTTCACTGCTTCTTCAGATTTGTTATTTTCATTAATCTGGAGAGTTTGTCTTGCCTAACCGTCACAAAGGTCTCCAAAGCCACCAACAATGGCCAAACTCTGCACTCTATTCCCAACTCTAATTTTCCTAAGTCTTCCATTTCCTGAAAATGATTTTATTTTAGAAATTGGAGTCACTTTCATACTTCTGATTATCAGGTCAATATAGTTTGCAGATTCTTTCCAAAAATGCCTCACACATGGTTTTGCTATTTATCGAAAGGACACTTTTCCTTGTTAACAAAATGAGAAACATCCACCTTTGCACAGTAACAGATAAGGAATAAGCCTTATCCCAACTGGGAACTCTGCATTCACAGCCTCTCTTTTGGTCTTCTTTCTTCCCCAAGCTCATTCTTCAAACTAACTCTTCTTGTATCAGGGAGACTCTTGTAAAAGTTACCATTGACTCTGTCATATCTCTGCTTAGAATTTATGCTAAGATGGGTAATGATTTGTCAAAGATGCCCCATGGCCTAATTCCCTGAAACTGATGAATCTGTTCACCTATGAATTTAAAGAAACCCTGTGACTGTGATTCAGTCTGGGATCTTGAGCTGGGGAAATGATCTTTCACTTCTCAGGCAAGTGCCAAGTAATCACAAGGAAACTCAGAAAGATGGGAACATCTCATAATAGCCAAGATCACAGAAATGAGAAGTAGGTGTGTGAAAGGTCCCTGAGGTAATTAACAGAGAAATTGGCTACTTGAAGTTGAAAAACCACGAGTGGGATTTTCTTCTCAGAAGCTTCTGATGGAACAAATAGAGATAACATCTCGACACTTGACAAGTGTGACTGGTTTGAGATTTTGACCTCCAAAAGTATAAGATAGTAAATTAGTATTTGTTTAATGCACTGGGTTTTTACCATTGGTCACAGACACAAAAGGAAATGAGCAACTTGTTTCTTCAATACTCTTCACAATTTCATGGTAAATCACAAATGTCTTAATCCACCACAGAGGTCTCTCTGTAATGTTTTCCTGTTATTTTTTTTTCATTTGCTTGCTAACCACGCACAGAATGGCTTGATTCCCAGCTATAAATTACCCTTGAAGGTTTGGAATTTCAAGTTGGTGGGCCACTCCCAACTGCTTGCTTCCTTTAATAAGAAATAACCTTTTTAGGACTTTCTTATTCTCTTCTGTTTTTCTTTCCTCTAAAACCTATTTGTCACTTCCTTCAGGATTCCTTTTCTGATAACTTAATCTGCTGTGGAAAATGCACAAAAGGAATTGAATAAGAAATTCAATGAGCATAACACTTACTAGCTAGACTATTTGTCACAGTTTTACATAGAGCTGTTGTCACTATCCCTTTCTGTGGCATGGGAGTGTAGTGCTCAGGTTTTGTAAGTCACACTTAAATGCCTCTTTGTCCCCAGATATTTTGATATTTTGAAAGATCATTTTTGAAAGATTTATAAAGAGGCAACTAAGAAGCTATCACTTTTGAAAAGTATTACTTAGTTGTGTGTGTGGATAATAATTGTTGCTGTGACCAAAGATAAACTTTTAGCTTTTGATGGCCACTGATCTATAGGACATGTACATGGTTCAGTCAATGCTCCATCCTTACTAGTTACCATATCCACTGCAAAAATCTACAGTGAGAAGAATACTGTGCTCTCCCAGCATTGTGGGACACATTCTAGTGTCTTCTTTGAGGTTATGTCATAGAAGCTTGCAAAAGGACAACACTAAATTAAAACAAAATAAAAAACCCTGATAAATAGGAAATTCCATCTACAATTAAGAGTACATCTCAATGGCAAGTCTGGTACCCATTAAAGGAACCCTTGAATATTTAATAGGACCTAATTAAAATTAATAGAGAAAACACTATGACAAAATTTAATAAGTACATTTTTCTCTTCTTTATGGGAGTAAAATGCCCAAATCTTAAAATAGAATGTTTTAATGACTTCATTTGTTTTCTTTACTAGCTTCTCTTGTCAAACCAAATGATGAATTTTCACTCCTTAAACAATTGTGTTATTTTAAAGAACTGGATGCAGTAAAGGTTATGCTGCATTCTTCTTTGACTCACTTCCCAGCTTCCAATATCATTATTGGCCAAGAATCAAAGCTCAGAATAGCCAGTGATATAGACAGGAAGAGGTCAAATTTGCTAGTTAGATTTCATGCTCTCTCTCTTGCACCATCTGAGGGTTTCTTCTTTCATCCTTCTTGTCTTTATTATCGGTATTGTTACAACAAAATTAATTTATTGATCTGTTCATATACTCTGTTGTTCCTTAAAAACAATAGCTGGGAGATGTGTGTATCCTGAATACTCCTCAATGTGTTACATCTTGATTTTGATTCTGCACAGGCTATATCTCCACATTACATGCATGGGCCTGACTATGTCTTTGCAGAGTAATTATTTAAGAAGTAGAATATTATAGCTGATAAGTATGCAAATGTTTGCTTATGACATTACAATTGTTTGTACTTGAATAGGTTGTCCATTCAACAAGACAATCATCTATAATCAGACATGTACTATAAGGTCCCAACCTGAGTGTCAACATGAACGATAGAATACATATTCTCTTCAGAAACATAGACATAGTTTTGCATTGGCTAATGACAAAGTATAGGAAAGAGCATGTCATCAATTTCAGTTACAGATCACTGGTGAACTCTCCAGGGTTGACTGGATAGTGTCAAAGTCCTGGCCATGCAGATAAACCTTAATTAAATTCAATGGGTCACAAAACAAAAGAAAAAGTCATATGTGAGGTAAGGATACCTTTGTGCAGGAAGAGGGTTGATAGGGATGGGGGAGGATAAAAGGAGAGTAGGTCTTAGCATAATCAGAATGTACTACATGCATATATGATATTGACAAAGAATAAATTCAATAAAACAATAGTTCTGTAATCTTAGATGAGCCACAGAGATGAACAAGGTTTTTCTTGTTTAAGTGAGAATGACAGTACCACTATGCTGAAGGCAGAGCCCAGGACTGTGTCCTCAAATGATGATGCTCTACCTCACACACAGAATTCTTTTTTCAAAACCACCATCAGTCATCAGTAATTGGTTTGCTCTCTAGTCAATTTCTATCTTCAGATTGAATAGCATTTGGTAAGAAATGGATATAATTGTTGAAAAGTAGAATTGTATGTAGGTAGTGAGAAAGGGTAGATGGAAGTCGAGGAAGTGTGCAAGTTTCTTTTTAATAAAAAACACATCAGAGTTTTATTCCTTCAAAAAGAAAGATGGATATAAAAGACTGTTGGCATATGAGTACTTTCCACAAAACATGAAACCCTTAGTTTGATCCACAGAATATACATTTTTAAAAAGTTGAATGTGGTGGCATGTACTTAAAAGACCTATGCTTGGGAGACAGATAGATCCCTACTTGCTACCCAGGCTAGCCTAATCAGTAAGCCCCAGATTCTAGTGAGAGATTCAGAAAAACAAGATAGACAATGTCTGAGTAACACCTGAAGATGATCACCACAGAGACAGACAGAGGGAGAGAGAGAGAGAGAGAGAGAGAGAGAGAGAGAGAGAGAGAGAGAGGGACCTTTATGTATGTATACACACATGTACACAGATACACACAAATTAACAAAGGAAATCTGGAAGAATACACCAGAGACTTACACAAGAGCACAAATGGCTTTCATATTGGAAATCATTGTATTAGTTGAAATGCCATCCTCATAACTTCATGGTAGAATTCTGATGACTTATGGCATCCCCATTTTCTTCAGTGGTTGGATAGAAGTCCCAATAAACGATTTGCCAGTTGCTAGCAGGTTTAAATGAGGTGAGATATAGTTTTTGTTACACAGAAACTGTCAGAAAATAACATAGTACACATACATTGTTGCTGGTGACCTCTGGACAGGATTATTGCCTTTAATTGAGATACTCTCTATGGGTAGGTTTTCCCCATAGGTGTGCCTCACTATTTAGTTTCTCTCACTGTTCATGAGTTCTGTTACCTCCCAAATTTACTCTCCCTCATGTTGTAGTACATTGTCCTGAGGTTCATTCACAAATACTTTTGTAAGCAGTCAATTGTTCTTAGTCATTTGGATTTAAAGTTGTTTTGAGTTTGCTCCTTGTCCTAAGTAATGATTTAGCAGAGTTTAGAACCTCACACAGTCACTTTGCTGTGTCTAATGGAAAAATGGTAATTCCTTGCATTCTTTCTTTCAATGAGGCTAAAGGATTCTAATCTACTTTTGGCTTTAATACAGTTTGCATTTTTTTTTTGGCTTAACTGAAGACATCACTTTGCTCCTGTTTGCAGTTTGTAGCATTGTGTTTCAGTGGGGATAGTTTATCTTTCTCATGTTTGTGGCAACATATTTCTTTTATTTTGTTGTTCTGGAATTTTTGCTTTTGCTACTTTGAATTTAATTTTTTACTTTGAGAATTCCATACATAAATACTGTATTGATATGATGTTACCCTTCCCACCCCCATTCAAATCTTCCTTTGTCCCCTACTCCCTTTGAAATTATTGATCTCGTCTTCTTTATACACACACACACACACACACACACACACACACACACACACACAGAGAGAGAGAGAGAGAGAGAGAGAGAGAGAGAGACTTATATTCTTCTGTGTCTATTAAGTGTTGCTTGTATGTGTATGCATTTCAGCTGAGGAACCTGCATAAGATCAAAGTAGACTCTCTGAATGTGGGTGTCAGTTGGGGGTTTGGGCAGTATATGGGGCAACTGGCAGTGGAAACAGTATTTATCCCTAGTGCACAAACTGGATTTTTGGAGCCCATTCACTATGAAGGGACACTTTCTCAGCCTAGATGCAAGGGGAAGAGCCTCAGTACTGCCCCAAATGATGTGACAGACTTTGATGATCCCCCATGGGATGCCTCACCCTCTCTGAGGAATGGATGGGAAGTGGGATGGGGAGATAGTGGGTGAAATGGGAAGATAGGATGGAGAGGGACTGGGATTGGTATGGAAAATAACATTATTTTTAATTTAAATAAAAAATTTCAAAAATGCAAAAAAAGATTCACAACTTGGCATTGGATAACTTACCAGAGGGCTCATACCTGAAGAAGGTTGATTCTCTCTCTCTCTCTCTCTCTCTCTCTCTCTCTCTCTCTCTCTCTCTGTCAGCAACCATTAGTTGCCTGTAGATCTTCATCTACTGGTGGGGCTTTGAGATATCTCCCACCTGCACTGGAGTGTCAACTGGTGTTCATTGTGCAGTTCTTTTTTATTTGTTTGTTTATGATTTTTATTTCATTTGATATTCCAACCACAGTTCTCCCTCACACCCTTCCTCACACCCCTCCTCATCTCCTCTATAGCCCACCCCAGTCCACTTCTCTTCACAGGAAAGGGCTCCCATGAAGAGTCAACATAGTTTGAAACAATATGTCGGGGCTGCACCAGGTCAATTTCCCATGCTTTAAGGCTGAGCATGGCATCCTGCCATAGGAAGTGGGCACCAACATGCTCACTCATGTACTGGTATTATATTGTTCTCATACTACAACTGAGCATGGCATCCTACAGCAAGGAATGAGCTCCAACAAGCTAGCTTATGTACCAGGTTTGTATTGTGGTCCTCCTGCCAGGGGCTTCTTAGCTAGTCAAAGCTTCACAACTGTCTCCCACATATGGAGGGCCTATTGGTTCCATGGAGGCTCCACAGTTTTAGGTCTAGAGTTTATGAGTTCCTAAGATATTGATTCAACTGTCTCTGTAGATTTCTCCATTATGATCTTCATTCCTTTGTTGATATATTCCATGCTCCCTCTCTTTGACTGGATTACCCGAGTTGGGCATGGTTCTTGGTTGTGGATCTCTGCATCAGGTTCTATCAGTTACTGGATGAAGGCTCTATGATGGTAGTTGGTCTATTCATCAATCTGATTATAGGGCTAGGCCAGTTGAGGCATCCTCTATACTAGAAGTCTTAGCTGGGGTCTTCCTTGTGGATTCTTGAGAGTTACCATAGCATCAGTTTTATCACTAAGCCCATGTGGCTCTCTCTATTAAGATATCTCTTTCACTGACCTTCCATTGCATCCCTCCCTGCCTTGGCCATCCTGTTTGCCCCTGTTCTCATCTCCCCTCCCTTCCCTCTTACCACCCCTGGTACCCAGTTTGCCCCATAGATCACATATAATTTGACTTTACAGGGTGAGCAATTGTTTATCTTAGGGTCCTCCTTGTTACTTAGCTTCTCTGAAGCTGTAGATTATAATCTGGCTATCATTTGCTTTACATCTTATATCCAGTTATAAGTGAATACATACTGTGTCTTTCTGGGTCTTGGTTATCTCGCTCAGGATGGTTTTCTTCTAGTTCCATTCATTTACCTGAAAATTTCATGAGGTCATAGCTTGACTTCTTCCCTTCTAATTTGTATCCCATTGGTCTCCTTTTTTGTCTTATTGCTCTAGTAGAGCTTCAAGTGCTATATTGAATAAATAAAGAGAGAGGACAACCTTTTCTTGTTCCAGATTTAAGGAAATTGTTTTGGGTTTTTCTCCATTTAGTTTGATGTTGTCAACAAAACAGGCTTGCTGTGTATTGCCTTTATTATGTTTAGGTTTGTTCCTTTTATCCCTGGTCTCTCTAAGACATTCATCATTAAGAGGTGTTGGATTTTGTCAAAGGCTTTTTCAACCTCTACTGGGATGATTATATTTTTTATTTCACTTACTTTATATGGTGGATTACATTGACAGATTTCCATATGTTCAACCAACACTGCATCTCTGGGATGAAGCTTACTTGGTCATAATGAATAATTGTTTTATGTGTTTTTGGACTTGGTTTGCCAATATTGAGTATTTTTGCATGAATGTTCATGAAGGATATAGGCCTATAATTCTCTTTCTTTGTTGAGTCTTTGAGTGATTTCTGTATCTGATGAACTGTGACCTCATAGAAAGAATTTGGCAATATTTCCTTTTGCTTCTATTTTGTTGAATAATTTGAGGAGTGCTGATATTAGCTGTTCTTTGAAAGTCAGGTAGAATTCTGCCTTAAAACTGTCTGGCCCCTGTTAAACCCCTAAACCTAAAGCCCCCTGTCCTGTCCTACCACCTAATCCCACAGAGAGACCTGGAGGTATTTCAGCCATCCAGCATCTCCTGATACCACAGTCTTGGACCACCACACATAGGAAGAGGCAAGGGAGAGAACATACCTGTACCTACAGTATAAGAACATATTCAACAATAGAAACACTAATATAACCCCACTAGAGTATAGAGATTCTACACCAGCAAGACCTAAAGCTCCCAATGCAGATGAAGTAAAAGAAAATGACATTAAAAACAACTTTATGAAGATGATAGAGGCTCTAAAAGAGGAAATGAGGAAATCCCTTAAAGAAATGGAAGAAAAACCAAACAAAAACTGGAATAAATGGATGAAAAGACAAACTGAAAATGCAAGATACCAAATAAATCTCTTAAAGAAAGCCAAGAAAAAACAATCAAACAGATGAAGGAACCAAATTAAACAGTTCAATACCAGAAAACTGAAATAGAGACAATAAAGAAAACACAAAAATTCTTGAAATAGAAAATCTGGGTAAACAATCAGGAACTACAGATGCAAACATAACCAACAGAATACAAGAGATGGAATAGAGAACCCCAGGTGCTGAAAATAGGCTAGAGGAAATAGATTCATCGACCAAAGAAAATCTTAACTCCAATAAATCCTTAACACAAAATATCCAGGAAATATACAACACTGTGAAAGGACACAACCTAAGAATAATAGGTATGTAGAGAAGAATGTGAAGAAACCAAGCTCAAAGTTGCAGAATACATATTCAGTAAAATCATGGAAGAAAGCTGATGGGGAATTGTAGGGGAAGCTGTAGCCACGCCTTCTTAGGGGCTGGCTACAAGAGTACCTGAGGGCTTGTGAGGGCATGGTCAGAGTGAGTAGGGGGACTGCATTTTTGGTTTCGGTTTCTCTTTGCTTCTGGCTGTACAGACTACCACCGGCTGGCTGGTTCGCTCTGTAAGTAAGGCTTTTCCCTATTAAATACCCTTATATTTCTACCTGACTCCGTATTGGTAATTTCTTACTATATCTGGTGTCGGGAGTGGGATTAATGGAGGTGGGAAAACCTACCCTGAATGTGGGCAGCACTGGACTGAATAAAAGGAGAAAGAGCTGAGCCCCAGGATTCATCTCTGTCTTCGTCCTGACTGTGGATGCCCTGTGACCAGCTGCCTCGTGCTCCTGCTGCCACGCCTTCCCCACTGTGATGTACTGTAATCCTGTCAAAACAGATCCTTCCTCCCTTACACTCCCTTTGTCAGAGTTGCCCTAGCCAAGAGGAGCCTGTGTTGTCCCCACATCCAATCCAGAGGCTCTGGTGTGTGACTGAGGATTTTTAACGGTTAGCCCGGGAAATGTGGCTGGGAGATGCTGGTAGCTCATGCCTGGCTACAAGCCCTCAGGTACTCTTGTAGCCAGCCCCTAAGAAGGCGTGGCTACAGCCTCCCCTACAGGGAATGTCCTTATGTATATATGTTTGTTTTGTTGCTTGATGAATAAAACACTGTTGGACAATATGGCAAAAAATAGGTGAGACTAGGATATGAGGATGATTCAGGGAAGAGTAGGCAGAGAGGAGTTGTCATATGATCCCAGTAAGTGACATAGGTGGGAAGAAACTGCCACTGACTAAGCATAGAGTTCTGGAGGTCTGTACAGAAAAACAGGAAGTGTCATAGCTGGGCAGACTCAGAATATAAGCAGGAACAAACAGGAAATCACTTTCTTTTCTTCTCTGCAGATATATTAAGCAGTCATGATGAAGCAGGCAAAGGTGTTATAGGTCTGGAGTGCCAGGACTATGTGGAAATACATAAAGTATTAGTTATGGATTAAGAATAAGAAGCCTGGCAACCCTATACAAAAACAAACTTCTGGAGGGATCACCATTCCTGACTTCAAGCTCTATTATAGTGCCCTAGTCCTGAAAACAGCTTGGTATTGGCACAAAAGTAGACAGGTTGACCAATGGAATCAAATTGAAAACCCTGATATTAACCCATACACCTATAAACACCTGATTTTTGATGAAGAAGCTAAAATTATACAATGGAAACAGGAAAGCATCTTCAACAAATGGTGCTGGCATAACTGGATTCGGATGTGTAGAAGATTGCAGATTGATCCATATCTATTGCCATGCACAAAACTTAAGTCCAAATGTATGAAAGACCTCAACATAAATTCAGCCACACTGAAACTTATAGAAGAAAAGGTAGGTAGTACCCTCAAACAAATTGGTACAGAAGTCTACTTCCTGAACATAACACCAGTAACACAGACAATGAGATTGATAATCAATAAATGGGACCTCCTGAAACTGAGAAGCTTCTGTAAGGCAAAGGACACAGTCAGCAAGACAAAATAGCAGCCCACAGAATGGGAAAAGATCGTCACCAAGTCCACATCTGATAGAGGGGTGATTTCCAAAACATACTATGAACTCATGCAGCTAGTCTCCAAAACACCAAACAACGAAATTAAAAAGTGGAGTGCAGAAATAGAGAATTATCAACAGAGGAATCTAAAATGGCTGAAAGACACTTAAGAAAGTACCCAACATCCTTACCCATCAGGGAAATACAACTCAAAACAAGTCTGAGATACCATATTACTCCTCTCAGAATGGCTAAAATCAAAAACATCAATGACAGTCCTTGCTGGGGAGGATGTGGAAAAAGAGTAACACTCCCCCATTGGTGGTGGGAGTACAAACCTGTACAACCACTTTGGAAGTGAGTATGGCAATTTCCCAGGAAAATGGGAACCAGCTTACCTCAATATCTAGTAATTCCTCTCTTGGAAATATACCCAAAGAATGCACATTCATACAATAATGACATATGTCCAACTATGTTCATAGCAGCATGATTTGTAATAGCCAGAACCTGGAAGCAACCTAGATGTCCCTCAACTGAAGAATGCATAGAGAAAATGTGGTACATTTACACAATGGAGTAGTACTCAGTGATAAAAAGAAAACAAAAAATGGAATCTTGAAATTCGAGGGCAAATGGATGAAACTGGAAGAAACCATCCTGAGTGAGGTAACCCAGTCACAAAAAGACATGGCATGGACTCACTCATATATGATTTTTAGACAGGAAACAAAGGATTTCCAGCCTAGAGTCCACACCACCAGAGGAGCTAGAAAACAAGGAATACCACAAGAGAAGATTGCATGGTCCCTGGAAGGAAGGGAGGGGTAAAGAGCCCCTGAGTAAATTGGGAGCATGTGGGGGAGAGGAAGGAGGTGAGCAGGGGAGAGGGGGAGAAGGGGAGAAGGGGATAAAGGGAATGGGAAGGAGAACTGATACAGGGGAGGAATAAAGGAGGGCAAAAAAGGAGATGCCTTGATAGAGGGAGACAGTACAGGTTTGTAGAGAGGTCTGGCACAGGAATAATGTTAGGGGTCCACAGGGATGACCTCAACTAAGAATCTAGGCAGTGGTGGAAAGGCTGCCCTTGATTATCCTCCCCTATAATGAGATTGATGGCTACCTTAGTTACCATTTATAGAGCCTTCATCCAGTAACTGATCAAAGCAGAAACAGGCACCCACAGCTAAGCACTGAACCATACTCCTGGAATCCATTTGCAGAGCAGGAGGAGGGATGAGAAAAGGAGCCAAGATCGTGCTGTAGAAACCTCCACAAACAGTTGACCTGACCTAGTGAGGGCACAGAGACCCTAATCGTAAAGCTGAGGAAATAACATTGGACCAAACCAAGCCTTCTGAATGTGGGTGCAAGCCAGGAGGCCAAGACAGTCTATGGGAACTCTAACCGTTAAGCCAGTGTTTATCCCTAGAGCACGAGAGGACTTTGGGAGCCCATTCCCTATTGCAGCCCAGATACATCAACCAGGGCCTAGGCCCTCCCCCAAATGATATGACAGACTTTGATGGTCCCCTGTGGAGGGCCTCACTGTCCCTGGGAAGGAGGTGGAGGTGGGTTGGGGGGTTGGTGTGTAAATGGGAGGATGGGAGGTGAGGGAATGGGGGGATGGATATGTAAATATCAGTGCCTCTAAAATAAAAAAAATAATTAAAGAAGAAAAAAGAATAAGAAGCCCAAGTAACCAGCCAAAACCATTATACTAATATAGCATCTATGTGTTTCTTTGGGGTAGAGAAGAGTGGTCAGACCTGCTGGGCCAGAAACATTCACATTATAGGAAACCTTCCCAACCTAAAGAAGAACTTGCCTATGAAAGTACAAGAAGCTTACAGAAGATGAAATAGCCTAGAACAAAAAAGAAAAAGAGTCTGCCCACCACATAATAATCAAAATACCAAATATACATAACAAAGAAAGAATATTAAGGGCAGCAAAGGAAACAGGTCAAGTAACATATGAAGCAGACCTATCAGAATTACACCTGACTTCACATTGGAAACTCTGAAAGCCAGAAGGTCCTTGATAGATATTATACAAACACTAAGAGACCAAGAATGCCAGCCCAGACTACCACACCCAGCGAAGCTATCAATCACTATTGTTGGAGAAAAGAATATATTCTATGACAAAACCAGATTTAAACAGTACATATCTGCTAATCCAGCCCTACAGAAAGTACTTGAAGGAAAACTCCAACTCAATGAAGTTAATTATACACACAAAAACATAGGCTATAGATGATCCCACATTAATAAAAGCTAAAACAAGAAAGAGGGGAATCCATAAACAATACCACCACTAAAAACAAATAAAAAAGGACCAAGAGACAACAATCAATGGTAATTAATATCCCTCAATATCAATGGTCTTAACTCATCTATAAAAAGACACAGGCTAACAGAATGGATAGGGAGACAGAATCCATCCTTCTGTTGTATACAAGAAACACACCTCAATTTCAAAGACAGACATTACCCCAGACTAAAGGGTTGGGAAAAGATTTTCCAATCAAATGGTCCTAACAAACAAGTTGGTGTAGCTATTCTAATATCTAACAAATTAGACTTCAAACTAAAATCAATAAAAATCGATGAAGAAAGTCATTTCATATTCATCACAGGAAAAAATACATCAGGATGGGCATTCAGTTCTAAACATATATGCCCCAAATACTAATTGGTAAAAGAAACATTACTAAAGGTCAAATTACACATAAAACCCAACAAACATTTAGTGGGAGACTTCAACACCCAACTCTCACCACTGTACAGGACTACCAGAGAGAAACTTAAAGAAACAAAGGAACTAACAGAAGTTATGACCCAAATGGATTTTAAAGACATCTATAGAACATTCCATCCAAACACAAAATAATATACCTTCTTTTCAGCACCACATGGAAACTTCTCAATAACTAACCACATACTCAGCAACAAAGCAAACATCAACAGACACAAAAACATTGGAATAACCCCCTCAATCTTATCAGATCTCTATGCTTTAAAGGTAGAATTCAACAAAAACGCAAATTGCAGAAACCCTACAAAAACATGGAAACTAAACAATGCTCAACTGCATCACTCTGGGCCAAGGAAGATATAAAGAAAGAAATTAAAGACTTCCTAGAATTAAATAAAAATGGAGGCACAACATAACCAAACTTAGGGGACACATTAAAAGCAGTGCTAAGAGGAAATTTCATGTCACCTAGTGCCCACATGAAGAAACTGGAGAATAGTCACACCAGAGAATTAACAGCACACCTGAAAGCTCTAGAACAAAAAGAGGCAAACTCAACCAGAAGTAGTTGCCAGGAAATAATCAAATTGAGGGCTGAGATCAATATAGTAGAAACAAAGAAATAAATACAAAGAATTAACAAAACAAACAGTTGGTTCTTCGAGAATAGCAATGAGATAGACAAATCATTATCCAAACTAACCACTAAAATTAATAAAATCAGAAATGAAAATGGGGGACAAAACAATGGAAATCAGGAAATCCAGAGAATCTTCAGGTCATACTTTGAAAACATGTACTCCATGAAATTGGAAAATTTATGGGAAATGGAAATTTTCTGGATAGATATCACCTACCAAAATTAAACAAAGAGATAATAAGCAATTTAAATAGAACTATAACCCCCAATGATATAGAAGCAGTCATCAAAAGTATCCCAACCAGAAAAGCCCAGGCCAAATGGTTTCAGTGCAAAATTCTACCAGAAATTCGAAGAAGAGCTAATACCAATATTCCTCAAGTTGTTCCACACAATAGAAGTAGAAGGGCCATAGCCAAAATCCTTTTACAGGGTTACACTTGCCTTGGTACCCAAACCACACAAAGACACAACTAAGAAAGAGAACTACAGACCAATATCCCTCATGAATATTGATGCGAAAATACTCAACAAAATATTGGCAAATATAATCCAAGAACACATCAGATCAAAATCATCCACCATGATCAAGGAGGCTTCATCTCAGGGATGCAGGGATGGTTTAACATGTGAAAATCCATCAATGTAATCTACCATATAAACAGACTGAGAAAGAAAAACCACATGATCATCTCACTAGATGCTGAAAAAGTCTTTGACAAAATCCAACACCCCTTCATGATAAAGGTCTTGGAGAGATCAGGGTTAACAGGAACATACCTAAACAATATAAAGGCAATATACAGCAAGCCAACAACCAACATCAAACTAAATGGAGAGAAACTCAATGTGATTCCTCTAAAATAAGGAACAAGACAAGGCTGTCCACTCTCTCCATACCTCTTCAATATTGTGCTTGAAGTTCTAGCTAGAGCAATTGGGGAAAAAAGAGGTCAAGGAGATACAATTTAGAAAGGAAGAAGTCAATTTTTTTACTATTTGCAGATGATATGATAGTTTACATATGTGACCCAAAAAATTATCCCAGGGAACTCTTACAGCTCATAAACTCCTTCAGCAAAGTGGCAGGATGCAAGATTAATTCAAAAAATCAGTAACCCTACTATATATTGACAATAAATTCTCAGAGAAGGAAATCATAGAAACATCACCCTTGGCAGTAGTCACAAACAACATAAAATAAGTGAAAGACCTGTATGACAAAAAATTTTGAGTCTTTCACATGGGGAGGGCCTAGGCTCTGCTCCAAATGATACTGCAGACTTGGAAGATCCCCCATCGAAGGCCTCCCCTGCCTGGGGAGTAGAAAGGGGATGGGATAGGGGGTTGGTGTGGGGCAGGGGAGGAGGGGAGGGAGAGGTTACTCAAATTGACATATAAAACAAACTTATTCCTAATTCAAATGAAAAGTTAAAAAAATGAATCTTTCAAGAAAGAAAATAAGGAAGATACCAAAAAAATGGGAAGATCTTTCTTGGATAGGTAGAATCAACATAGTAAAAATGGCAATCTTACCATAAGCAATCTGAAGATTCAATGAAATACCCATCAAAATCCCAGCACAATTCTTCACAGTCCTTGAAAGAAAATACTCAACTTTATATGGAAAAACAAAAAAACCCAGGATAGACAAAAACAGCCCTATGCAATGAAGGAACTTCGGGAGTCATCACCATTCCAGACTACAAGCTCCACTATAGACCTATAGAATTGAAAACAGCTTGGCGTTGGCACAAAAACAGAGAGGTAGACCAGTGGAATGCTTTTAAAACCTTGATATAAACCCAAACCTAAAAACACCTGATTTTTGACAAAGAATCTGAACTTATACAATGGAAAAAAGAAAGCATCTTCAACAAATGGTGCTGGCATAACTGGATTCAGACATGTAGAAGATTGCAGGACTATGAATCAAAGAGGATTCTGGGAAATGTAGTGGAGAAGTGTTGATCTGTGCAGGAAGTAATATATCAAGGAGACTCATATTTAAGCAAGGAGAAATAGGAAATGTCCCTTTTCCCTTCTGCGCCTCCTCTAGGGGTGCAATGTGAGCCACCAGCAAGAGAGGGCACCAGCAGAAGGCATCCTCTATAAGATAAGTCTTATAAAATATATAGATTTATGATAATTAATACTGAGCTAACAGATGAGAATCCTAGTCATTGGCCAACCAGCATTTGAACCTAATACAAGTCTCTCTGTGTATTAATTTGGGCCCTAACTCGGGTGGGTGGCTGGCATAAAGTGCACATGTGGCGCTGGGGCTCGGCGGCTTTTGACAAAAAGATTTATTGTAAGAGAGAGAGAGAGAGAGAGAGAGAGAGAGAGAGAGAGAGAGAGAGAGAGAGAAAGAGAAAGAGAAAGAGAGAGATAGAGAGAGAGCAGAGAGGAGGAATGAGGTAAGAGAGAGTGAAGAGAAAAGAGAAAAGAGAAAAGAGAAAAGAGTTAGTGGTCAACTACCAGAAACAGAGAAAGAGTGGAGGGATGTGGGCAAAGGCTTAAAAGTAGGAGCTCTTGCATGCACAGAGTACCTAAGCAGCCCTGTAATGAGTGACATAGCCATGATGTGTCCATGTAACACAGGGCTCTTTGAGCTGTCTAGGTATCTGCCTGAACCTTTAATTCCCACCTTTAATTATTATTAAAAAGTTTGGTTGTTAGACATGGCAAGTTAGGGAATAGGGATGTAGAGTTCTCAAACTATTTCCTGCTGACTGGGGGGGGCACTGATCTTCTTTGGGGTACCTGAGAAAGCTGGGGTGCTGCCACATCCTGCGGTAGCTGGTTGTTTCATCACAGTCCATGCTGTATGGAACTCTCTGACGCCTCTTAGAACTCGCATGATGTTAGCAGAGTAGAGGACTAGGTTAAGTTAAGAAAAAAAAAATTTCTTAGGTCTTAGTCCTTGAAAGGAAGATTTTAAAATGAGGGAGGTAAGGAGGTAGGGGAAAGTGGATGGGAGAAGAGGAGGGGAGGGGAACATGAAGGATTAGGAAGATTGAGTCGGGGGATGGATAGAGGAGAGCAAGAAAAGAGATAACCTTAATAGTGATTATAGTTTTAAAGAGAAATCTGGAACCAGGGAAACGTCCAAAAATCCACAAGGGTTACCCCAATTAAGAATCTAAGCAATAGTGAAGAGGCTGCTTTAAATGACCTTCCCTTATAATGAGACTAATGACTACCTAAATTGCCATCCTATAGGCTTCATCCAGTAGCTGATAGAAGCAGGAGCAGAGATCCACAGCTAAGCACTGAGCCAAACTCCTGGAATCAAGTTGTCTAGAGGGATGAGTGATGAACAAATGGGTCAAGACCATTCTGGGAAAACCCACATAAATAGCTGACTTCAACAACTGGTGTTCATGGACACCAGACAGACTCCTAGGGAACCACCATAAGACTGAACCAGGGCGGCTGAGCTTGGGTGAGTTAGAAGGCCTGGGCAGTCTATGTAGCCTCTTGAGGTCAAACCAGTGTTTATTCCTAATGCACAAATGGACTTTAGGAGCCCATTCTTCCATGGAGGGATACTCTTTCAGCCTAAATACATGAGAGAGGGCCTAGGCCCTGCCCCAGATGATGTGACAGACTTTGATGATCCTTCATGGAAGGACTCACTCACCTTGGGGAGTGGATCAGTAGTGGGATGACAATGACAATAAGATTGTTTAAGAACCTCTGGAAGAACAGCCAGTGCTCTTAATTTCCGAGCTGTCTCTCCAGCCCTGCATTTAATTCTTTTTTTTCAACTTTTTTTTATTTGAATTACAAACAGGATTGTTTTACATGACAATCCCAGTTCTCTTCTCTCTCCAGTCCTCCCCTTCCAACCCCCCCCCAACTAAAACCGTATCTATCACATATCTTTTTTGCTCCCGCTAGATGGTGAGGTCTTCCATAGGGTGTCATCAGAGTCTATTGTATCCTTAGGCATAGGGCCTAGGGCCACCCCCATGTGTCTTGGTTCAGGGAGTATTCCTCTATGTGGAATGGGCTCCCAAAGTCCATACTCATGCTAGGGATAAGTACTGAACTACTAAAGGAGGTCCCGTAGAATTCTGAGGTTTCCTCACAGAAACCCATGTTCTTGGGGTCTGGATCAGTCCCATGCTGATATTCCAGCTATCAGTCTGGGGAGCAGGAGTTACCTGATGTTCAGGTCAGCTATTTCTGTGGGTTTCACCAGCCTGGTCTGGGCCCCTTTGCTTTTCACTCGTCCTTCTCTGCAACTGAATTCCTGTTCAGTTCAGTGATTAGCTGTGGGTGTCTGGTTCTACTTCCACCAGCTGCTAGATGAGGGCTATCGGGTGGCATATAAGTCAGTCATCAATCTCATTATCAGTGGAGGACATTTAATGTAGTCTCTCCTCTGTTGTTTAGATTGTTAGTTGGTGTCAATTTTGTAGATCTCCAGACCTTTCCCTAGTGCCTGATTTCTCTGTAAACCTAAAATGTCTCCTTCTATTATGGTATCTCTTTTCTTGTTTTCTTCTATTCTTCCCCTGACTCAACCTTTCTGCTCCCTCATGTCCTCTGCATCCCTCCTCTTCTCCTCTTCTCATTCTCTAGCTCCCTCCGCCCTTCCTGTGTTCCCAATTTGTTCAGGAGATTTTGACCCTTTCCCCTTCTCCAGTGGACCATGTATGTCTCTATTAGTGTCCTCCTTGTTTATTAGCTTCATTGGCAGTGTGGATTTTAGGCTGGTAATCCTTTACTCTATGTCTAAAATCCACATATTAGTGTGTACATACCATGTTTGTCTTTTTGCAATTGGGTTACTTCACTCAGAATGGTTTCCCATTCTAGTCCCATCCATTTGCCTGCAAATTTCAAAATTCCATTGTTTTTTTTCTGCTGAGTAGTACTCCATTGTGTAAATGTACCACATTTTCTCTATCCATTCTTCAGTTGAGGGGCATCTAGGCTGCTTCCACTTTCTGGCTATTACAAATAGTGCTGCTATTAACATTGTTGAACAGATGTCCTTGTTGTATGAATGCGCTTCTTTTGGATATATGCCTAAGAGTGGAATTGCTGGATCTTGTGGTAGACTCATTCCCAGTTTCTTGAGGAGTCGCCATACTGATTCCCAAACCCCCACATGATGGCTCACAACCATCCACAATGTGCACTCTTCTGGCCTGCAGACATACATCCAGGCAGAACACTGTGTACATAATAAATAAATAAATAGATAAATAAATCTTTTAAAACAAAAAAACAAAAAATAAGATTGTGTCTAATTTAAATAAATAAGTCTTATAAAAATCATGTGTGGCCTTGAATTTTTCTATTTCTTTTTTTCTTCATTTTTTCCTTCGTTTCTTCCTTCCTTTCAACTTTTCTTTCTTTCTTGATTAGGAAAATTTTAATGACTGTTTCTATTTCCTTATTTGCTATAAGTCTATTTAAATTGTTTGTCTGTTCTTGGTTTAACTGTGGTAGGTGGTATCTATTAGGAATTCACCCATTTCTTTTATATTTTCCAACTTAGTAGGGTACAGGTTCGTGAAGTATTATCGGATTATTCTTGGGTTTCCTTAGAGTCTTGTATGCCCCCTTTCCATTTATGATCTTGTTACTTTTTATATTCTGTCTCTGCCCTTTAGTTATATTAGATAATGGTTTATCTATTTTGTTGAACTTCATGAAGAACTAAGGTTTTGTTTCATTGATTCTGCATTTTGTTCTCTTTTTTTCTATTTTATTGAATTCAGCCCTCAGTTTGATTATTTCCTGCTGTCTATACCTCTTGGTTGTGTTTCTTTCTTTTTGTTCTAGATATTTCAGATGTGGTGTTAAGTCCCAAATATGAGATCTCTCCAAATTCTCCATGAATTCACCTAGTACTATGAACATTCCTCTTAGCACTGCCTTCATTGTGTGCCATAAGTTTGGGTATGTTGTGCATTTATTTCCATTGAATTCTAGGAAGTCTTTCATTTCCTTTCATTTCTGGCTTTACGCAGTGGTAAGTCTGTGAGAGTTGTTCAGTATCCATGAGTTGGTAGGATTGCTGTTGTTGAAATCCAGCTTTAATCCATGGTCATCTGATAAGATATAGGCCTATTTCAAATTTTTATATATGTTGAGATTTGGTTTGCTTTGTGAAGAAGGTTCTATAAGGTGAGAAGAACAAGGTATATTCGTTTGTGTTTGTTTGAAATGTTCTGTAGATATCTCTTAGATCCATTTGAGTCTTAATGTCTATAACCTCCATCATTTCTATGTTTACTTACTGTCTAGATGTCCTGTCCATTGGTGAGAGTGGGGTTCTGGTCCCCCACTATAGTTATGTGGGGGTTTCAATGTGTGATTTAAGTTTTAGTAATGTTTCTCTTACAAATGTGGATGCCCTTATATAAGGGTCATATATATTCAGAACTGAGACATCATCTTGGTGGATTATTTTCTTTGATCAGCAAGAAATGCCTTTCTCTGCTTCTTTTCTTTAATTTTGGTTGAGCATCTCTTTTGTTAGCTATTAAGTTAGTTCCACCAGCTTTTTCTTAGGACTGTTTGATTAGAAAACCTTTTCCCAGACCTTTACTATAAGGTAATGTCTATTTTGGATGTTGAGGTGTGTTTCCCTTATGTAGCAGAATAGTGATTCCTGTTTTAGTATTCATTTGCTAGTCTATGTCTCTTTACTGGTGAATTTAGTCCAATGATATTGAGGGATACTAATGACCAATGATTTTTAATCCTTGTTGATTTTGGTGGTGGTGATTGTGTGTGTGTGTGTGTGTGTGTGTGTGTGTGTGTGTATGTGTGTGTTTCCCTTCTTTGGGTTTGCTTGTGTGAGATTATCTATTGCCTGTGTTTTTGTGGGTGTAGTTAAATTCCTGGGGTTGATGTTTTCCTTCTACTAACTTCTGTAGAGTTGGATTTTTGAATATATATTCTTTAAATTTGACTTTGTGATGAAATATCTTATTTTCTTTATCTATTTTGGTTGACAGGTTTGCTGGGTATAATAATCTGGGCTGGCATTTATAGTCTACTAAGGTCTGCAAGACATCAGTCAGATCCTTCTGGATTTTAGAGCCTCCACTGAAACACTGGGTGTGATTCTAATAAGTCTGCCTTTAATGTTACTTGGCATTTTTCTCTTAATGCTTTTAATATTCTTTATTGTTCTGTATGTTTAATGTTTGGATTATTATGTGGCATGGTGATTTTGTTTTCCGATCCAATTTGTTTGGTATTCTGTAAGCTTCTTATACTTTTTTTAGGCATGTCCTTTAGGCTGGGCGAATTATTTTCTATGATTTTGTTAAATATATTCTCTGGGTTTTTTAGCTAGGTTTCTTCTCCTTCTTCTGTTCCTATTATTATTATTATTATTATTATTATTATTATTGTTGTTGTTGTTGTTGGTTTTTTGAGACAGGGTTTCTTGTGTATCTTTGGAGCCTATCCTGGCACACGCTCTGTAGACCAGGCTGGCCTCGAACTCATATGGATCTGCCTGCCTCTGCCTCCCGAGTGCTGGGATTAAAGGCGTGTGCCACCAATGCTTATTATTTTTATACTTGCTCTTTTCATATTGTCAGTGATTTCTTGGATGTTTTGTGCTAGGAACTTTTTAAATTAAGCATTTTCTTTGACTGATGAATCCAATCCTTTATCATGTCTTTAAATTCTGAGATTCTCTCTTACATCTCTTTAGTGATGGGGAATGTCCTTCAGTATATATGTTTCTGTTATTGGTTGATAAATAAAACACTATTTGGCCAATGAGGCAGGAAGATAGGCAAGATGAGGAGATGAAGAGAATTCTGGGAAAGGTAGGCAGAGGAAGACCACTAAATGGAGGCCATGTAGGCTGCCAAAGGAGTACAGTTCTGGGCATTCTCTGGTAAGCAAAGACCACGTGGAAATACTTAGATTTATAGAAATGTGTTAATAATTAAGACAGAGCTAGCCAATAAGATTCCTTAGATTCTGTCAATGGTTTAATAATTAATATATTGTCTCTGTGTGTATTTGGGACTGAGTAAGGCAGTGGGACTTGGCTGGACAAGAAAACTACAGCAACATTTAATCTGATGGTGATACTTGTATCTGTAGTTCCTGTTCACCTACCCCGTATTTCCATTTCCACAATTCCCTCTGTTTTCTTGTTTCTTTCTTTTTGTTAATTTTTTCCTTTTATAATTTAAATTAGAAACAATCTTATTTTATATCAATCCCAGTTCCCTCTTCCTCCTATTCTCCTATGACCCACACCAAATCCCATTCTCTCCCTCTTCTGCTCCATAGAAAGGATGAGGCTTTCTATGGGGGAATCATCAAAGTCTGTCACATCATTTGGGGCAGGACTTAGGCCCTCCCATGTGTATCTAGGCTGAGACAGTATTCCTCTATGGGGAATGGGCTCCCAACATCCACTCATATACTAGGTATTAATGCTGTTCCATTACCAGGAACCCCATAGCCTGCTCAGGCTTCCTAACTGACACCCATATGCAGGGTACCTGATTCCAACCTATGCTGGTTTTCATGCTGTCAGCCTGCTCCCTCTCTACAAATGGATTCCAGGAATTCAGCTCAGTGCTTAGTTGTGGGTCTCTGCTTCTGTTTCCATCAGCTATTAGATGAAGGCTCTATGATGGCATATAAGATAGCTATCAATCTCCTCATAGGGGAAGGACATTTAAGATAGTTTTTCCCCTATTGCTTAGATTCTTAAATGGGGGTGATCCTAGTGTATCTCTGGACATTTCTTTAGTGCCATATTCTCTTTAAACCTATAATGGCTCCCTCTTTTAAAGTATCTCTTTTCTTGCTCTCCTCTGTTCTTCCCCAACACAATCTTCTTGGTCCATCATGTCTCCCCTCCCTCCTTGCCCCCTATTTGCTCAGGAGATCTTGTCCCTTTCTCCTTCTCCATGTGTGTTGGATTGTTCAGACCTTGCTATTGTTGGATAGATGGGTTCTGGTGGTGCCATACTGCCCTTTTTGTTTACTAATGTTGTTCTTACACTGGTGTATAAGCATCTGGATTTGGGATGAATATAGGGCTATTTGTCTTTTTTTGAATGGGTGTTTTTTTCCCCAGGTTTCTCTTTCCTCACTGGTCTTCTGACCTAAATGGCCAAGGGTTCTTGTAACTAGCAAGTCTCAGGTCCAATAGGGTGTTCCCTCTGGGGTTGGGAGGACCTGGGCTACCTAGATCTGTCTTGGCCTCTGGTAAAGCCAAAGTCTTCTTCTGATATTGTTGACCAGGATATGGAGTCCAGGGGTAGGGCTAAAGTCTGGAGTTGTTGGACAGGCTTAAAGAAATTTTGTGGGCAAGGGATGTTGTCTTTCCTGGAGTCTCTAGGACCAGCTTGGTCTCTGGTAAAGCTGTGCAGCTTATCAGTCCTATTGTGGAACCCAGGGGAGGGGTGTGGTGGGAGCTCAGCTTTTTTTCCAGTATGTTTTTTTTTTCTCATGTCTTAAGTCAAGGTTTAAGGATAAATTTATCTTGTACTGTAATACCTAGGACAATTACATTCTATTTCCTTCTTGGTACACACACAAACACACACACACACACACACACACACACACACACACACACACACACACACACACATGCACGCGCATACCCACACACTTGCACCTACAAATTAATTCATGTACTTCATCATTGGCTTTTAGTCACCTCGTTGTGTCTATCAACTTATGGTTTCCTTATTTTTGCTTAACTTGGCTACTTATTTTAAATTTTTCTTAATACACAAAGTATTAAAGATCTCTTAGCTTATCATTTTTGCTACAGCAAGCAATTCTAGATTTAGTCTTCAATTAAATGAAAAAGAAAGAAAAGGAAAAGGTAGATATCCTAAAATTATAAAATAATTTTTGTTTATATTATAAGCAGAATGCACAAAAATGTGAAAAAATCTGTGAATTTATAAAGAAGCAAATCATAGATTGTGATACACAACTTAAAAGAAGATATCAATTCAAGTATATAGGTACTTGAAGGAGTTCCTTAAAAATAAATAGTGAAGATTTTGAAGCCAGTTATTCTTCAGGGAACCCCTTCATTTAACAATGAATGAATAGATATTTTAATAGAAAGTGTTTTGCCACATTAATTGCTCTCTGCATTAATATTGCAGCAGAAAAATGGAGAACAATACAATTAGTTTCCACTATCTAAAGTTTCATACGTCAATTCGACAAATAGCTTTTTTTTTAATTTATTCCTTTTCACATGCATAGTCTTCAGGTGACAGCCTTAACTTTTCTTCTGAACATCTGCAACTAAATAAATCATCATGAGTTAGTAATTTAGCACAACATGCACCACTCTGTGGGTAATCACACTCATTTACAAAACTAAACATTTTTTTCAATCAATGGTTTTCTGAAATTCCTCCAAGTTTGAAACCATAAGAGGAAGAAGCACATCACTTTGGAGAACAGGAGGGGGCTGATGCTGCTTAGAGGACTCAGGTTTTCTACTTTAAGTGAATTAGTAATATTAAGACAAAGCATGTTAACAGCCTTTCCCTTTGAAATGTAAATATGCTTCACCCACAGAACTAACACTAATTCATTGTCTAAAAATGAAAGGAAACAAGCACATAAGCAAACAAAATGTTTTGTTCCCCTTTTCAGCCCACATCCTTTAAAACTAAGCCTTAGAAAGAGGATGGGGATAGAGCACCTCACATAACATGCTTCAGGTTTGATTTCGATACTGATGACAGTGATAAATCAAATACAGAAGAAAAATATCAGAAAATAGCAGAGACCTTCTTCTATCTTCATAATGACATATCTGAAATGTATCCCAAATGCTTTTCTTTTGTCTTGGCATGCAATGATTATACACATTTAAGAGGCTTAGTGTGATATACACATTTAAGAGGCTTAGTGTGATATTTCATATATATATATATATATATATATATATATATATATAATGAAAAAGTAATCATTTCAGGGTACTCAGAAAAATTCTTACCTTCCTCTTACTCTACCTATGGGGATCTTTTTTCTCTCTCTCTCTTTCTTTCTTCTTCTCCTTCTTTCTTTCTTGTCTTTCTTTCTCTCTTCTTTCTTTTTTCACTTTATTGAAAATAGAATATTTCCAATATATATAATATCCCTTGATTACAGTTTCCCCTCCCTCTACTTCTCCTAGTTCCTCTGACTTCCTCTACCCTCCAGATCTACCCCCATTTCAGTCTCATTAGAAATGAACAAGCTTCTAAGAGATAAAAATCAAGCATGACAAAATGTAATATAATAAGATAAAGTCATACTAAATTCAGACATGGTAACCCAGTAGGAGGAAAAGAGTTCCCAGAACAGCCACAAGTGTCAGAGACCCACTTGTTTTCATACCAAGAATTCCCATAAAAATCCTAAGCTAAACGTTGTAATATATACACAGAGGACCTGATGCTGACCCATGTAGGCCCTGTGTTTGCTGTTTCAGTTATTATGAACTCAATGATACTTTTCAAAGTTGATACAGAGGGTATTGTTCCAGCCCCTTTGGTTCTCATAATTTCTGGGAGAATCCCTGCGTTCTGAAAGGAGAGATATGATGGAGCCCGCCCCCCATTTAGACTCTCTCTCTACTTAATATCTGGCTGTGAGCCTCTGTGTCTATTCTCATCTGCTGCTAGTGTAAGCCCCTCAGGTGATGACTGGATAAGGCACCAATCTATGGTATAGAAGAATATCATTAAGATTATTTTTTGTCCAGTAGTCCCTATCTAATCTCTGGTCCTTTGTTACCTTAGCAGTGTCAGGTGCGGATTCATTCTCAAGAAAGAGTCTTTAGGTCAAATCACACATTGGTTGGCTACTCCCCTATCTTCTATGCCACCATTGCTCTAGTATAATTTGCAGGCAGGACAGATTGTATGTCACAGGTCACCAAAGACACTAGAATATAGGGGTAAATGCTTCATATAGGCACCAACTCAACTTCTCTGTGTTTGATGAGTTGTATGGGTGTTGTCCTGAGCAATTAGGCCCCACTATCAATTTGCAGAGAGCAACCCTTTGTCTTAGCAAGAGCATGCATTGTTTGGGAATTTCTGTAGGATACCCTTGGCCAACAACAAAACTAAATGCAACCTAGTCCTGCCTGGCAACAAGAGATGGCCAGTTGAATCCCTATTTCTCCCATTACTAGGAGTTCTCCTTGCGATCATCTTCATAGATTCTAGGAAGGTTCTCTTTCACTAGTTTTCTACACCACACCATAATCTAAAGGCCCTCCAATTCCAGCCATCTATGCCAGTACATCCCCCCCCATCATACACAACCCCCCTTATATTCCCACCATCTTTGATTGAGCCCACAAAATCTATTCTATTTCCCCCAGGGAGATTCAAGTGTCCCTCACAGAACTCTCTTTTTTATACAACCTGTCTGTGTCTATGGATGTAGCTTGGTTAGCATTTCCTTTATGTTAATATCCCCTTATATGTGAATACATACCATATTTATCTCTCTGGGTTTGATTAACCTCATTCAGAATGATTGTTTCTAGTTTTATTCATTTGTTTGCAAACTTCATGATGACATTGTTTTTAACATTTACTTTATCCATTCATCTATTGAGGGAAATATAAGTTATTTCCAGTTTCTGTCTACTATGAGTAAGACCACAATGAACATGGTTGCATATGTATTTTGGTAGTAGAATGGAACTTATTTTGGGTATATGTCCAAGATTAGTATATTGTTTTTGAGGTGGATCAATTCCTGCCTGACTTTCTGAAGAACTATCATATTGATTTCCACAGTGGCTGTATAAGCTTGTACTCCCAACAGAAATAGAGGAGTGTTCCCCTTGCTCCACATCCACAGCAGAAGGAGCTGTCACTTGTGTCATTAAACTGTCACTTGTGTCATTAAACTTAACTGTACTTACAAGTGCAAAGTGGAATCACAAAGTACTTTTGATATCCATTTCCCTGATAGTTAAGGTTGTTGAGCATTTTTGAAAGTGTTTCTTAGACATTCGAAACTCCTCTACTGAGAATTCTCTTAGATTGGTACCACATTTTGAAATTTAATTATTTTGTTTTTTGATATCCAGTTTCTTGAGTTCCTAATATATTTTGGATATGGCCCTTTATCAGATATGGAGTTTTCCCATTGTGTAGACTGCCACCCTGTTCTATTGATGGTGTCTTTTACCTTATAGAAACTTTTCAGTTTCATGAGGTACCATCTAGTACTTTAGTTCCAATTATTTATTGCTTTAGTACATATGCCATCAGTGTTCTGTTCATAAAATCTTCTCCTGTGCCAATGCATTCATTCCCCACTTTCTCTTCTATCAGGTTCAATGTATCTGAATGTATGTTGAGATCTTTGATCCACTTGGACTTGAGTTTTGTGCATGGCAATAAGTATGGATCTATTTGCATTCTTCAACATGCAGATACCCAGTTTAATGAGGATCATTTGTTGAACATGCTTTTTTTTCCAGTGTGTATTTCTGATTTCTTTGTTAAAACTTCTGTGTCCATAATTGTGGATTTATGTCTGGGTATTCAATTTGATTCCATTGATCAATTTCCTTTTTTATGTCAATGCTATGCACTTTTTAATACTATAGCTCTGTAGTACAACTTGAAATTCACAATGATACTGCCTTTTATGGTTCAGGAGTGTTTTAGGATAGATTGTTTTAGGATATTTTATATTCTATATAAAGTTGAGAATTGTCCTTTCAGGGATTTGAAGTTTTATGGGAACTTAATTGAATCTATGGATAGCTTTGGGTAGAATGCCCGTCTTTGCTATGTTAATCCCACTGATCCATGAGAATGAGAGATCATTCCACCTTCTGAAATTTTCTCTAATTTCTTTCTTCAGATTATTTGAGTTTTTATCAGACAAGTCTTTCAGTTTCTTAGATTTACTCCACGATAATTTATATTGTTTGAGGCTGTTATGAAAGGTGTTATTTCCCTACCTTTTTCTCAATCCATTTGTCATTAGTATGTAGGAGGGCTATTTTTTTTTTAAAGTAATCTTGTACCCAACTACTTTACTGAAAGAATTTATCAGTATAGGAGTTCCCTGCTAGAATTTATAGAGTAACATATGCATACTATCATAACAACTGCAAATAATGATACTTTGGCTTCTTCATTTTCAATTTGTATCCTCCTGATCTTCAGTTGACTTATTACTCTAGCTAAAATTTCTAGTACTATATAGAATATGATATGGAGAAAGTAACAACCAAGTCTTGTACCTAATTTTAGAGGAATATTTTTAAATGTTTCTACATTTTATTTGATGTTGGTTAGGGGCTGGATGTAAATTTCCTTTATTATGGTTAGTTATGTCCTTTGTATCCCTAATCTCACCAAGAATTTTTATCATGAAGGGGTGTTAGGTTTTCTCAAAGTCCTTTACTACATCTAATGAGATGATCATATGGTATTTTTCTTTTGGTTTATGTAATGGATTACATTTAGTCATTTTTATATTGTGAATGATCCTGGAATCTTTGGGATGGAGCCTGCTTGATCATACAGTATTATCTTTTTTCACGTATTAGCTTTATGATGTGCTCTTTGATTCAGTTGCAAGTATTTTATTGAGAATTTATGCATCTATATTCATAAGGGAAATTAGTTTGTTATTTCTTTGTTGAGTCTTTATGCTATTTGGGTATCAAGGTAACCTTGGCCTCATAAAATGTATTGGAAAATATTCCCTCTGTTTTTATTTTGTGGAATAATTTGAGTAGTATTGGCATGAACTCTACTTTAAAAATCTGGTAGAATTTTGCAATAAATCATATGGTGCTGGAATTTTTGTGGTTGGGACTCTTTAATGACTTCTTTGATTTCACTAGGTGTTGTAAGTCTGTTTAAATTTCTCATCTGATCTTGATTTAACTTTGGTTAAGTAGTATCGGTTGAGAAAATTAACTCTTTCTTTTGGATTTTGCAATTTGGCATAGTAGAGGCTTTTAAGGTATATCCTTATGATTCTCTAGATTTCCTTGGTGTCACTTACATCTGTATTTTCATTTCTAATTTTGTTTATTTGGTATTATGAGTTAGTTTAGATAAGCCTCCATCTGTGTTATTGATGTTCCCAAAAGAGCTAACTCTGTTTCATTGATTCTTTTACTGTTCTCTGTTTCTATTTTACTGATTTCAGCCCTCTGTCTTATCATTTCTTTCTATCTACTTCTCTTGGTTATTCTTACTTATTTTTATTCTAGAGCTTTCAGGTGTGCTGTTATGTTGCTGGTGTGTGATGTCTCCAACTTTTTTATGTAGGCACTTAGTCTTATGAACAAACTTTCCTCTTATGACTACTTTCCTGGTATCCTGTAAGTTTGGGTATGCTATATATTCATTTTCCTTGAATCCTAGAAAGTCTTTCATTTATTTCTGTCTTGACACATTTCCATTCTGTAGGAAGTTGTTTAGTTTCCATCAATTTGTAAGGTTTCTGTTGCTATTTATATCTGACTTTAATTCCTGTGATATGATAGGATGCAAAGAGTTATTTACATTTTCATCTATCTGTTGAGACTTGCTTTGTATCTGTGTATGTGGTCAATTTTGGAGACAGTTCCATGAGGTACAAAAAAGGTATACTCTTTTGTGTTTGGCTGAAGTGTTCTATAAACATCTGTTAGATCCATTTTTCAGTTTAGTTTTTGTCTGGATGACCTGTCTGTCCCGCGCTATGGCCTTGCCAGCAAGAACCACACAGGACACTCAGATCCTTCTGCAGGAAAGCTTTAATGCGTCTTGAGAGGAGAGCATAAGCTTACCAGAGCGGAGACCCCGAGCCAAGAATCCCGTCCCCTAATAAAGGCTGGCAGCCGCTGCCTGGGACGTGTCATCCTATGATTGGCTTCAGCTCCTCAGGCCATATGAGCCACGGAATAGGCAGAGATCAAGGAAATGGAAAATTACCCAGCGCCTGCGCAATAATTTACATTTAGTGCCTGCAGGCACCATCATTGTAATGGAGAATGCAGGGGTGGCTCCCTACATCTCCCCCTTTTTTTATTAGTTAATGATAAGGCTTTATATTTTTACAAGCAAATAGGTCACCCATATGTTGAGGGATAGAGGCAGAGGTTGTACCTTCCCAATCAAACATTAAGACTGTGTACAAGAGTCGCCATCAGGCTGTTAGCTTGACCCGAAGCTCTCGACCTGTCCTCTGCCGTTTTTCTGGGAAAGGGAGACTAGGGCAGGCAACCCTTATGTAGGACAACATGCCTCCCAGAGAAGCCTGCATACTGGGCAACTCTCTGTGCGATGTCTTGCTCAACATCCCTAATGGGCTGCTCAAACCAGACACTCTAACCTGTGCAATGAGCCTAGGCTCCGGGTGTGCAAGAGCTGTCTGGCCGGCGGCCTATTGCTTAAGCATAGTTAGCCAAATATCAGTGGAAGCCCCTTGTTCCAAAGCTACAAGCGCTTGGGCGATAACCACCTTGTCTCTCTTAGTTTGAGCCCTGAGCCTACAGACCAGCCAGAGAAGCAACACCAATCCGCAGCAAACGGCTGCACCAAACAATCCCATCCCCACCCCTTAAGCGATCCATGATGACAATCCCTCCGTCAAGGACAGGAGTTAATCTGGATAATAATAGCAGCTCTCAACTCCCAGGGAGAGGGTGGAGTTTCGACTTTTGAAGGTCCGAAGGGGCTCTTCAGGTGAGTCTTTCCGGGATCCACAGGGGATTCTCTTCATCCTGTGGAAAAACACATATAGCTCCCCTGGATCTTATGAGAATAGGATCCGGGCCTCTCCAAAGACCAGTTAAGATATCTTTCCATTTTACCATTTTCTTTGGCCTTTCAGGTTCTGAGGTGTGACGCTTGGCGGCAGTATGGCCCCGAGCGTCAATGTTTATGAGGCTTTCCCCAGGCATTCCAGGTCTCCAAGAAGTGTTGAATAACATGCATGACCTTTTCCCCTATCAAAGACTGGGAAAGCCATCTGTAATTTTCTCCACTCTTCTAATGGTAAAAAGGAGTCGGTACCAAATAATGGGGGTGTTGATGGAAGTACACCTGCTGGATTAACAGGTCTCTTAAATTTACCAGGGTGTGACCGGTCATCCCCTATTTTCTCTCCCTCCTTTTTTGTTTCTTTTTCACCTAGCTGAGCTGTTTCCTCTAAAACTTTATCTCTTGAGCTTTTAGAGTTATCAGAGCTATCAAGATTTAAAGCTTTAAACTTATTTACAGAATCATCTAACAAATTACTCACTCCCTTGTCATTAGACATCCCGGGAGATCCTTTTTCCTTATATTTTATTGTTGGGCGCGCCCCATCTCTCACTACATTCGGTTTCTGACATGTAATTCTGGATTTCTTCAAGATTGCTACAACAGTGAAAAAGATCAACAATCCCAAGCCAAAGTCCAGAAAAGACATACCTCTCCGAATTTACCACCCTGCAGTTCTGAATCCGCCCCATCCGAGGGGTCTCCGCAGTGCCGGCGATGTTAACAAGTTCCCGGGTTTCGGCACCAGATGTCCCGCGCTATGGCCTTGCCAGCAAGAACCACACAGGACACTCAGATCCTTCTGCAGGAAAGCTTTAATGCGTCTTGAGAGGAGAGCATAAGCTTACCAGAGCGGAGACCCCGAGCCAAGAATCCCGTCCCCTAATAAAGGCTGGCAGCCGCTGCCTGGGACGGCTCCCTACACCTGTCCATGGGTAAGAATGGGGTTTTGAAGTCTTCCACTATCAATGTATAGTATCAATATGTGATTTAAGCTATAGTAGTTGTTGCTTTTACAAAAGCGGGTGCCTTTCTCTTTGGAGCATGGATGTTAAGAAAGTAAGTATCATCTTTATGAATTTTCCTTTGATGAGTATGTAGCTTCCTTCCCAATGCCTTTGATTAGTTCTAGTTTGAAGTCCATTTTTGTTGGATGTTAAAATGGTTACACTAGCTTTCTTCTTAGGTTCATTTGCTTTTCACATTTTTTCCAAGCTTTTACACAGAGGTAATGTTTATCCTTGGGATTGGGATATGTTTCTTGGATACAACAGAAGGATGAATGCTGTTTGTTCATCCATTCTGTTGTTCTGTGCCTTTTTATTAGGGAATTGAAACCCTTAGTCTTGAGAACTATATGACCAATGGTTGTTGATTCTTGATGGGGGCAGTGTAATTGAGTGTGCGTGTGTGTGTGGGGTGTGTTTGCTTCCTTTAATTTCATTTTGTTAATTTGAGATTATTAATTTCCTGTGTTTTAATTGGTATAGTTAACCTCCTTAGGTTTGGGTTTTCCTTCTAGTATCTTCTATAGGGCTGGATTTGTACACAGATATTTGTAGTGACATATTATTTTTGATTTATTAAAGCTTGCCTGTGTGTACACAAAGCTAGACACAAACCATAGAGCCAAGCAAAGGTGATACACACCTTTAACCCCAGCAGCAATACTAGCTAGCTATAGAGCCAGGCAGTAATGACACACACCTTTTATCCCAGGACTCAAGAGACTAGCAGATGGATCTCTGTTAGTTCAAAACCACACTGAGCTACTTGAAATTGACCCAGTCCTAAAGAGAAACAGCTCACACAAAGCTGATCTTAGCTCTTGAGATCACACACCTTTAATCCCAGCATTGGGGAGGTATAAAAGGAAGAACCAAAGGGTCTCATGAGGAGAATTTGTCTCCAGCCACACTGAGGAGATGCAGCCATCTGGGATTGCCATCTGAGGCTTGGTGGTGTGGGGTGGGCCAGGATTTCAGTCTGAGGTTTGGTGGAAAGATTTCTTCTCCAGACATATTGAGAAGAGTCCAGACCTTTCAGCCTGAGACAGAGGTCAATGGTAAGGCTGGCTGCTTTGCTTATCTGCCCCTCACCTTGAACCCAAATATGTGTCTCTAGGCTTTTATTTTGAATGCTACAGATATTGTTTAAATTTGACATTGCTGGGTACAGTATTCTGGGCTAACATCTGTGGTCTCCTAGAGTAGGCAAGACATCTCGCTTTTAGAGCCTCCATTGAGAATTTGATTGTAATTCTAACAGGTCTGCCTTTAAGTTACATAGTATATTTCCCTTGCAACTTTTTAAATATACTTTCTTTGTTCTGTATGGGGATGCGATAAGAGAGGAAGACAGATCACAGCAGGTTCCTGCTACAGAGTCAGGGATGTAATTGGGCGATAGGAGAGTATTGGATCTGCCTTCAGCCTAATTGTTGCCCTGGGAGGAGAAGCCCTTGGGTTAGTAGGTTGTGCCTGCTGCGTTTGGGGTCTGGAACAAAGCAACAAGTCAGAAGAGGAAGTTTAGCATTGGAAGATCTGTATAATCTATGGGAAAAGGGAACATGGGGATAGGGAAGGCTGCAGAGAGTATTCTGCTACAGATCTGGGAATGAGACTGCAGAAGTACTGGGGGAACAGTGAGAGAAGAGGAAGAAGGTTTGTGTGTTGCCTACCTGGTTTTCTGGCAAATGCTGTTTGTGGTGGCCCCTGTGTTGACAGGGAGTGCCTGATAGAGTTGAGGGCTGGGTAAAAGCAATAGTGGTGAGATATAGGTTAGAAATAGAATATTTGTGTGATCCACAGGAGATAGAAGGGGGTGAGGGTGGGGCAACAAAAGTTGCCAAGGTGTTTTCTCTGCTGTGGAGTTCATCATGAGGCTGGGGAATTGGATCAGGAGAAACACACAGAGGGGAGAAGGTCTGAAGACAGCCTACCTGGTTTCTGGCAGGCATGCACTGTGGGTTAGCTTGGGGATGTTTACTGAATTTGAGGGTTGTTTTGCTATGAGTCTTTTGTATCTTTGTTTTAATATTTCAGTCTCTATGCCTTCTGTTGCTGTGTGAGAGACACAAATCTCCTCACCCCAGATAGGGAACTTGCAATAGACCAAAGTAATGATGGAACTGAAGTTAAACTTGGTGGACTAATGAGTTTTTCCTGTGTTCCTAACAGGATAATAGTGAGGGGTTACTTATAGGAGCATGGCTGACTTCATAGCAACAGCATCACTGAATATCCCTTCACTGCAATATGGGGGGAATTAAGGAAATCCTCAGTGCCAGAGCTCTCTGCTTGATTTGCAAGCAGCTAAACTGGTCTGACACTCTCTTCTCAGCATCTTTACACCTCAGAACCCTGTCCTTTGGCAGTTGTTTACTCTTCTCAAAGCTAGCAAGGGCCTTTGAGACTTGTATGTCTGTGCATTCCCAGACATATGGCATTAATTTGCCTCCTGAGTCTCACAAACTTCCTCCCTTCTTCCTGGAGTGAATGTGTCAATTCAGAGGGAACCATGGTGTAGCACCTGTCCTCCCTGTCTTGTCCCAGAGAAAGAACAGTGTGGGAAAGATAGATAAAGTGAGAGCCTTCACTTTAAAATTTTCTAAATATTGTTTTTTATTGGGATGAGATACTTAATGTCAGATGTACATTTTTTACCACATATTCACATATTACACATAGTGTCATCATCTGCAGGAACAATTCAGATCTCTGAAACTCATCCTGTTTAACTGAAATTTTATAGTGGTTGCTTAGTGACCTTGCCTGTGCTCCTCTCTAGCCCCTAACATGTACCATTTCAACCTGATTTTAGGATTTTTGTCTAAATTGAAATATTACTTAAAATTTATTTTCTCCTGAACAAAACATCAACTGGGTAAGTCACCCAGATGCTATTAACCACCTCTATAGGGGTAGATAAAGGTTTTGAATTCTTTTTCTATGAAACCAACAATTCACATGGCCTAGTTACTCAAGTTCTCAATTTATATGCCACTCTATGTAGGAAACATTTCTAGACATGAGGTCAGAGCACATATTCCTCACATGTGTTCTGTTGGTGTCTATGTTTTCTCATTCAATGACTCCTGTCACTTTATAATGTGATTGTATATTCTGTATTACATATATATATATATATATATATATATATATATATGATTAGATTCCTAGGAGATAGTATATAATAAAAACATGTTAATGAATGAATTTATCAGTTAATGAGTAAATAAACTGACCTACTGTAAACAGAAATTCTGTCTCTTACTGGAGAATGCCTGGGCTCCTACCTTCTTCGTAGCTACTACAGGGTATCTATTACTGGCAGCTCATCCCTGCCTTTTCTCTTCCAAGAATTCTCCTAGTCTGGTAGCCCCACCTATACTTCCTGCCTGACTACTCGCCAATCAGCATTTATTCATCAAACAATAAGAGAAATATAAAGAAGGACATTCCCCATCAACCTACAACTCATGTATATGTAGTGGACAATAAAGTTAAATTAGTTAAATATAAGTGAATGTCTGTCTGGTTGGTCTTGTAGCACTGAGGATTGAATCCAGTGCTTGGTGCTTGGTAGGCAAGCACTGTGCCAGCGAACTACATTCTCATCCCATCCCTTCTTTCGGTACAATTTAACAGCTTTGAGACAATATCTCACCAAGCTGCCCAGGCTGATTTTAAACATCTTCTACAGCTGAAAATGATCTTTCCCTGACAATCTTCCTGCTTCTGTCTCCTTAGCAGCTAATATTACAAGGTTACACCACTTACCACTTAGTCCAGCTTACAAGAGCTCTTTACTAATATGAAAAACAATAAATGGATATTAAGTATATCACAAGAAATGATGAGTCTTATTTCTCATCTCATGTGAAATATATATTTCACATATTAATTATAAAGTGAACCAGCTCCCAGGAGGAGTTGTGAAGGGTCTTCCATGAACATGTTTCACATTGCATTTTTAATACTATTTTATAGTTAGGGTATTTTGTATTCTTATTTTATAAATCATGAACTTAAATAACAAATTATACCTTTGGAAACTAAGATAAACATAACCAAATTTCATACCTTCTTTTTTTAGGAAATATTACTAATATACGGAAGAGCATCCCAGTCTTCAAGTGTGAATGTATTGATAGTTTATCAGGAAAACTGAAGAGGAAACTATCAGCCATGGTATATCATGATGAGAAGGCCAAGAAGGCATTAATCATTAATGTAGTCACTGCTAATTAAGTTATTTGATGGGAAATCATGTAATTTTCCTGTCAGAAAAACTCCCTGAGACAGGCAGAGAAAATGTTGCTATTATAAAACTTGAATGTAAAAATAAAATCTATGTATTATATGTCTGATACTTGATAACATGATTTTTAATTAAATAAATAGCAGTTTTGAAGTTACTTTCACAGTTCATGATCTAAGAAATATGTTTTCAATGTCTACCTTTTCATATACTAAAATTCCCAGTACTTGGGAGTCAGAGACAGGATGAACATGAGTTCAAGACAGGCTGAGTTACATAGTGAAACCTAACTTGGTCACTCATGCATTCAGAGTAATTTTTAAATGGTTTAAGCAAGTCCCATATACTGTTGACCAAATTTTGCTAAGCTTCAGTGTTTTACAATATTTAAAAAAAAATAACAAGAATTTGGCATAATTATAATACACAGATTTTTCTTTCTTTTTTATTTAGAAATGATCATTTTACATATCCAAACCCCTGTTCCTTCTGCCTCCCATCCTCCCATGCCCCTTACCAGCCCCCCAACCCACTCCCCAAGGATGATGAGGCCTTCCATGGGGGATCTGAAAGTCTGTCACAACATTTAGGGACCTAGGCCCTCCTCCATTTATCTGAGCTGAAATAGTATCCATCCATAGGGAGTGGGTTCCACAAGTCCATTTTTGTATTACAGATAAACATTGGTTCCACTGTTCGAGGTCCCGTAGCCTGCTCAGGCCTCCTAACTGGCTATCACATTCAGAGGGTTTGGTTCAGTCCAATGCTGGTACCCCAGCTTTTTTACTTGGGTCCATGTGTTCTCACCAGATCAGGTCAGCTGGTGCTATAGGTTTCTCCAGCATAGTCTTGACTGCTTTTGTTATCCCTCCTCCCTTTCTACAACTGGATTCCAGGACTATGGATCAGTACTTAACTGTAGGTGCTTGCTTCTGCTTCCATCAGCTACTGGAAGAAGGCTGTTCAGGGGGCCTGGTTTGGTCCTATGTTGGTTCCCCAGATGTCAGACTGGGGTCCATGAGTCCCCACTTTCTCAGAACAGCTGTCTCTGCATGTTTTCCCAGCATGTCTTGACCCCTTTGTTTGTCAATCCTCCCTCTCTGTAACTGCATATCAGGACTTGGGCTGTGTGCTTAGCTGTGGATTTCAGCTTCTGCTTCCATCAGCCACTGGATGAAAGTTCTAAGATGGTATTTAGTACTTGGATAGGAGACTTTACTTTTGTTTGCCACTCTGCATTCATTTGTACATGTTTTTCTTTTTTTGCACATATTTTTCATGTGTGTGACTATGTCCATAAATTGAAGAAACCACAACCAAAGTCAAGATACTGTTCCATCAACAAAATGCATTTTCATGTAACAACCACTAGTCTGTTTCCTACTTTATAATTTCAAAGATAGTATGTGAATGTCTATAATGTATAGTCCTATGATATTGGTCTTTTCAAGCACTTGTTATGAACCCTATTTATTATATATATATATATATATATATATACATATATATATATATATACATATATATGATGGGGAATGTACTGTGTATGTTTATATTATTGATTGTTAAATAAAATACTGTTTGGCCAATGTAACGGCAAGTTAGGCAGGACTAGGAGTCAAAGAGGATTCTGGGAAATGTAGGAGAGAAATGCTGATCCAGGCAGGAAGTGACATAGCAAGGAGACTCATATTTAAGCAAAGGAGAAACAAGAAGGGCCCTCTTTTCCCCTCCACTCCTGCTCTAGCAGCAAGATGTGATCCGCCGACAAGGAGGGACGCTAATAAGGCGTCCAGTAAGATAAGTCTTATAAAATATATAGATTTATGATATTTAAGACTGAGCTAACAGATGAGAAGTCCTAGTCATTGGCCAAGCAGCTTTGAACCTAATACAAGACTCTGTGTATTTATTTGGGCCTAACTCGGGCCGGCAGCTAGCATAAAGCACACATGTGGCGGTGGGGCTTTTGGTGGAAAGATTTATCGTAATATAATATATATATATTATATAATATCATAATAATATATATATATATATATTATGTTTCATCTGCTTTACTGGTTATGTTGTCTCTCTCTGGATTTACTTTGCCTTTCTCCAATGGCTCAATATATATATATATATATATATATATATATATATATATATATATATATCTGGGTGATTTTATTGTACATAATCTCTTTGGTCAAATGAATATTCTTAAATATCTACACCATATGTCTTTTTAGTGTATCTATAATCTGATGCTTGCAGTAGGATTACCATTACATTCTCCTTTTCACAAATAAGAAAATGTGAATATCTTAAATCCACACTAATAAGTTTCAAATAGATGAGGCTGAAGAGAGAGATCCACATTTAACCATTTTCCTTCTTTTGCAAAAGAACTAAATAAAGATATCAGCACCAATCTCAAGCAACCAACAACCAAACCATTACTCAACTCTGGGTAATCTGAGGAACTCATTGACCCCCAAATGCATTTGTACCCATATTGCATACAGTCAAAGCATCTCACACATACACATGGATAAAATTAAAGAAGTGGTAATGACATTGAAAGTATCAGTTTTAGACCAACCTTCTGCTGTTTCTTATGTATCACACCTTTCTGATCTTCCTTTCCATTTGTACTGAGTTGTCTTCCTGGCAGTGACTAAAATGTTGAGTGAAGCAATCATATTCTACCTTCACAATATGCTTTGAAACATTACTTCTTGAATAATTCAACACTAAAATTATTAAAGGATGTAAATTGTTTGAAAGCGGGAAATTTGCATTTTATGGGCACTTTAAATTCTTCTTTTATCAATAAACCAAAGTGGAGTTTATTCCTAGGTTCATTTACCACTAAAAAGGTACACAGAAAGTAGAAATGTGTTTCTCAGCAGAGGATGGAAATGCACTTTCTGTTTAATTGGCATTTAAGAAATATATATATATATATATTATATATAATATATATATATATTAAGAAAGTAGGATGAGGCAAGAGTTAAGAGAGCTGTAATAAGGAACAACAAGGATCCACTTACTCTTTGCCTCCATTTCTTAACTACACAGTCTGGCCATGTTGGGGATGAGAGTGGGGTACACATGTTAATTACAGACTGGAAAACACTTTTTAGCTAAAGTTAATTAATTGCTTTCCTCTTGTCAGGAGAAGCCTGGTGTGATATTTGAGACATAGGGTCATGATTCTCTTTATCAACTTTGTATTTAACTGCATTAGCCCTGGCAGATTTTTCACCAAGGACTCTACACACTTCAGTCAAGAGCAATATTATTCTTACTGATCAAACACAGATTGCTTGAGATTAATCTGTGATTCCCTGGGTTTCCTGTTTTTCAAGGACTTTGGTTCTTATTCATTAACTATGAGTATTCATTATTTCATCTATATCTTGGCTTAGAATTATTGTCTGATATTTGGTATAGTGTATTTGAAGATGAGTAAAGCCTTTATCATCGTATATAATTAAAACAACCAAAAAAAAAAGTCAAGCCCTTACTTTAAATCTGAAAGAGTATCAAATCACGATGAAATATAACACACCACACAGAAATGTGTTAGCAAGCATCACCACTTATATCAGGGATAATTAATCTGTCTGTCCATTTGATTATAGAGACATTTATGGACCAAGAAAATAGTTATGCAGAATTCTAGAATGGAGTTTTCTACATAGAGGAGAGTTTGAAATAGATGGGCACCAAAGCCCCAGGATTCTGTGGTCAATCAGTTTGCTGTATATTGCAATACAGGAGCAAGTACAGAAGTCAATATCTTCTGTTCGGTGGGGGTGCGTTTTTAGGTCACGACAACTCGGAAGTCATTTTTGTTTCAGTCAGAGGCTGCAGCAGCCACTTCAACTTCAGAGAGTCCTGGAAACAATGTGAGATCAAGCACAGGTAGAAGTGAAATTGCAGGAGGCAGTTTCCAAAGCAGACATTGGGAGGTCTGCTCAGCAGGAGTATGTTATGTGTGGTAAAGTTTGCAGTGGATTGAGTCATACGGACAAAGATGCAGTAAAAATCTTTCTGCTTAAAATTGCCAACACTGGAAAATCATAAATCATGAAATTGCAATATCTTTATAAGAAAGACACCCCTGACTATTTCAGACAAAAAATAATAGCATGAGGCAGAGGATGCAACAGAGGAGTATGCTAAACAACATAGATCAACAGCAATGTCTTTTTTTAATTTTTTCTTTTTTTATTAGAAAGAAAATTATTTTACATGTTAATCCTAGGTACCTCTCCCTCCGCTCCTCCCATGCACCCTCCCCCAATTAATGCCCTACCCGTCCCAAACCCTTTCTGCTCCCCAGGGAGGGTGAGGTCTTCCATAGGGGGGTCTTCAATGTCTGTCATATTCTTTGGGATAGGGCCTAGGCCAGCCCCTTGTGTCTAGTCTCAGAGAGTATCCCTCCATGTGGGATGGGCTCCTAAATTCCATTCCGATGGTATCAATAAGTACTGATCCTCTAGAAGAGGCCCCACAGATTTCCAAAATCTCCTCACTGACACCCACATTCATGGGGTCTGGATCAGTCCCATTCTGGTTTCCCAGATATAAGTCTGGGGACCAAGAGTTTTCCCTTGTTCATGTTAGCTGTTTCTGTGGCTTTCACTAGCCTTTATGTACCCCTTTGCTGATCTGTCCTCCTTTTCTGCATCTGGATTTCGGTTCAGTTCAAGGTTTAGCTGTGTGTTTGCTTCTATTTCCACCAGCTGCTGGATGAAGGCTATAGGAAGGCATATGAATTAGTCATCAATCTCATTATCAGGAGAGGACATTTAAGGTAGCCTCTCCTCTGTTGCTTAGATTGTCAGTTGGTGTCATCTTTTTAGCTCTCCAGACATTTCCCTAGGGTCTGATTTCTCTTTGAACTTATAATGTCTCCCTCTATTATATTATCTTGCTCTCTTCTGTTCTTCCTCCAACTCAACCTCCCTGTACCATCATGTCTTCATCACCCCTCCTCTTCTCCCCTTGTCGTTCTCCCAGTTCCCTCTCCCCTCCTCCCATGCTCCCAATTTGCTCAGGAGATTTTGTACCTTTCCCCTTCTCAAGGGGACCACGTTTGTCTCTCTTAGGGTTTTCCTTGTTTACCAGCTCTCCGGCAGCATGGGCTGGCAATCCTTTACTCTTTGTCTAAAATCCACATATGTGTGAGTACATACAATGCCTGTCTTTTTGTGACGGGTTAGCTTACTCAGAATGGTTTCTTCTAGTTCCATCCATTTGCCTGTGAATTTCAAAATTCCATTGTCTTTTTTTTTTCTTCTGAGTAGTACTCCATTGTGTAAATGTACCATTTTTTTTCTATCCATTCTTCAGTTGAGGGGCATCTAGGTTGGTTCCAGTTTCTGGCTATTACAAATAATGCTGCTATGAACATAGTTGAACAAATGTCCTTGTTGTATGAATGTGCTTCTTTTGGGTATATGCCTAAGAGTGGAATTTCTGGATCTTGTGGTAGACTGATTCCCATTTTCCTGAGGAATCGCCATACAGATTTCCAAAGTGGCTGTATGAGTTGGCACTCCCACCAGCACTGGAGGAGTGTTCCTCTTTCTCCACAACCTCTCCAGCATAAACTGTCATTGATGTTTTTGAATTTAGCTGTTCTGAAAGGTGTAAGATGGTATCTCAGAATTGTTTTGGTTTGCATTTCCCTGATGATGTCTAAGGATGTTGAACACGTTCTTATGTGTCTTCCAGCCATTTTAGATTCCTCTATTGAGAATTGTCTATTTAGTTATGTACACCACTTTTTAATTGGATTGTTTGGTGTTTTTGGAGACTAGCTTCTTGAGTTCTTTGTAAATTTTGGAGATCAGCCCTCTGAGGAACGTCTTGATACAGCCTCTTGACACAAGCTGCTACTCACAAAGGTTTCCTCCCCAACAGAATGCAACATCATAACAGGTACATGTTTACATTATTGTGGTATATGTAATCACACTGTGCTATGTATACTTATACACATGCAAAAATACATGAATAAGGATGAATTAGGCCTATCCCGAGAATGTATCTTAAAAAGTATTAAAAGTATTCAAAGTACTCTCACTAAGAAGCATAGACCTTTAAGCCTGAGGAATATATATATATATATTTAAATATATATATTTAATATATATATATTAAAATCAATGGGAGATATTTAAGGAGTTAAGATTTTTGGAGTAGATTCCTGGGTGGAATGGCTAATTAGGTATATAATTCAGTGGTTACTCATCCTAGCTCAAAAATTATGACAAATGACCATGCAGCCCCATCCTAGAATAGAATAATTGTGTCTTAGTTGAATTTCAAGTTCCAGGTTTTGTTTTGGTCCTTGAATCACACTTGATAAGGGCTTTGTGAGACTACAGAGTATTCATAAGTCTTGTAAGGGAACTCATTCATACTAACTGATCTGAATGACATATCTCTTTATAAAACCATAGTTTTTGTTAATCTTGCTTAGTGAAAATTTCTTTCCAGCAATACATACTATATATGTACATTATACATGATAAATATTTCCTCATTATAGAGAACCTAGGAAAAATCATAAATGATAAATATAGCTTTGTGCTATATTTAAAATCATAGTAGTGCAATTCTGGAAACAACTTGAATACATTCAAATTTGACAAATACTGGGCAACATTAATGATTATTTTAGTTTAGAAGGAAAGATCCATTTGGCTTAGGGCTGTGGTTCTCAACCTTCCAAATATCATGACCCTTAAATACTGTTCTTCATGTTGTGGTGACCCCCAACCATTAAAATTATTTCGTTGCTACTTCATAACTGTAATTTTGCTTCTTTTATAAATTGTAATGTAAATATCTGACATGTGACCACTGTGAAAGCACCATTCAACCCTCTGAAAAGGTCACAACGCAGAGGTTGAGAACCAGTGGCTTCCTGTACTCTCTTCACTCACTTTATGAAGTACATATTTTTCCTAGAATAGCCTCCCAGCTAGGGAACAGCAAAGTTTCTTTACTTTTTGTCTGAAACAGAGTATCACTGTGTAATCTTGGCTCTCCTGGAGCTCATTGCATTACCAGGCTGCCTTTACCCTCGTGGCAATTCTCTAGCCTCTGCCTCTGAATGAAGGGATTCCAAGATATGCAAGAACACACAGCTCAGAACAGCAAGACTTAAAACTGTGTCTCTCTGGTCTTTCTCACTTAACTCATTCCATCATAGACAACAGAATTTTGGAGTATGTTTCACTTTATCAATTTTATTCCATTAGAGAACCCAAAATTACAGGTTTTTGTGTGAGAAGTAGTTCTAGAGCAACAGAAGTGTAAGAATGAAGTTTTTTAAAACTATCTGAAATAGGCTTTCCAGTTTGCCAACATCTACATTAATGGAAGCTTTTCCAGTTACTGAAGCCTTTCCTAGATGCTTGGAGAATACTGAATGCCTGTGCATGAACTATGTCACAAACTTCAGCAGACAAATACATTTGTTTATATTGACCCACCCACTGTGAAAGGCAAGGGATTTTGTCACTGTGTATATAAAACTTGTGCTAATTTGTGGAAAAAAATAAGGAAAATAATGATGCCAGCCAGTTGCTCCTAGTGTCTCTGGATAAACTGACAAGGACAAGAATGAGATCCATGCTAAAATTAACCAACTTATTAGCATCTCAGAATAGGATGAAAGACAACACCTAATTCAGTGGTAAGACTGACTGGTTCCAGATGCATATAAACAGTCTAAAAGTTTCTAAGTGTTTCCTAAAAGAGAATCTTCTCTCCAGCAGATGCAGAGCTCACATTGCAGAAAAGCAAACCAATGCCCTCATTATAAGCTTGGGTGAATTACTGCAAATATCCAAGTCCCAGCTTTGGTGGGTGTCAGCAGTTAAAGTAAGGGCATTAATTGGTAAAGAATGGGTTCTTGTAACTTGAGGTGAAGGTGTGTGTGAGGACCCTATTGAAAATGAGAACTTTGAAGACACAGATTCTCAAGGGCTTATCTCACATGAAAATATAGTTTCTCCACCTTCAGCAGAAGATGGACTCATAATCCCAAACTTCCAAATTCTGCTTTTTCTCCTGTTACTGAGGAAATTAATCTGACATTGTCTACTAAACTTCTGACTTTCTCTGAAGGAGATACCAAGAAGATGATAGTGATACCTCTCAAGGCCCATAGTTGTCTCTGAATGAAAAATAGTAACTCAAAAACAGGATTGCATCCCTGAAGGAATTGTAGAAATTAGTGCCACCATCAAGAACTTGAAAGATACGGTGGTAGTGGTACCCAGCACATCTCCCTTTAACATTCCTAGTTCCCTCCAACATTTTAACACTGGCCAGTGAAAAAGACAGAAGGATCAAGAAGAATGGCAGTTGACTATCAAAAATTCAATCAAGTAGTACTCCAAATGCAGCTGTTGTAGTAGATGTGGTATCATTACTTGAGCAGATTAGCATATCTGGTCTATGGAACACAGCTATTGACCTAGAAAATATCTTTTTCTGGGTACCTGTCCCAATATGGATGACAAGAAACAATTTGATTTCAGTTGGCAAAGCCAGAAGTATACTTTGCTATTTTACCATAAGGATATATAAACTTCCCCAGGAAGACCAGGCATCAACCTGGGGGAAGGTTGACTAAGAAGGACAACTTCCTCCTTTGAAAGGACAAAAACTTTATCCTTACTGAAGGAGACAATTTTTCTAGTTTTGGATTTGTCTTTCATGCATGTAATGCTTCTGCCAAAATAGCTATCCATGGACTTACAGAATTCTTCATCCACTGTCACGGTATTATAGTTTTGCTTCTAACCAAGGAGCTCATTTCATAGTCAGAGCAGTGTGACAATGGGTCCACGATCATGGAATCCACTGGTCTTACCATGGACCTCACCATCCTGAAACAGCAGGCCTGATGGAAAGATGGAATGGATTTTGACACAGTTGCAATGCCACTTAGGTAGCAGCTATCTATAGGACTGGAAAAGGGTTCTCCAGAAGGTGGTATTTGCTTTGAATCAGCATTTGACACTTAGCATGATTTCTCCAATAGCCTGTACCTATGGGTCATGAATGAAGGTATGGGTTACTTCTCCAGAAAAAAAAAAGAGTCAAAACCTGCTGAAGCACTTACTGAGGGTAAAGGAAACACAGAATAGGTAGTAGAGAGGATAATTAAATATACAAGCTAAAGTCACATGACCACTTCAGAAATGAGGATTAGAATTGAAATGAATGTTTTCATATTTTTGTATTTATTTATTTTTGTTTTTATATCCCTAATGCAGTTTCCCTTCCATCCACTCATTCCAATCCCTCCCCCTAATTTCTCCTCTTTCCCCCATCCATCTACTATTCTTCATCTGATTTTTCTTCAGAAAAAGAGAAGGCTTCCCATGGATATCAACCATCCATGATATATCAAGTTGCAGTAAGACTAGGCATCTCCTCTTCTATTAAGGATGGAAAATACAACCCAGTATGAGGAAAGGATCCCCCAAACAGGTAAAGAAGTCATAGTCTTAACTGCTGTTAAGAGTCCCACAAGGAGACCAAACTACACAACTATGGCATGTATGCAAAAGGTCTAGATCAGTCTCATGCAGGCTCCTGGTTGTCAGTTTAGTCTCTGTGAGCTCCTATAGGCTTAGGTTAGTTAAATATGTGGGTGGTTTTCCTGTGGTGTCCTTGATCCCTCTGGCTCCTACACCCCTTCCTCCCTCTTTTCTGCAGGATTCCCAAGCTCTGCCTAATGTTGAGCTGTGAGTTTCTGCACATGTTTCCATCATTTGCTGGGTAAAATCTGTCTGAAGACAATTGTGCTAGGCATCAATCTGTGAATACAGCAGAATATCTAAGAATTAAGGAATTATTTCAATGACCTTATATGCTAGTTGTATTTGGTTCTATCCTAGTTCCCTGGGCTATCCTGCCTCTGGATCAGGCCCTACAGTTAGTGTCAGGAATGAGCTCCTTCTCATGGTATGGGTCTCAAGCTGGACCAATCAGTCATTGGTTGACTACTCCCATAATTTTCATATCACCTTTACCCCAGCACATCTGGTGGGTGGAACAAGTTGTAGGTTGAAAGTTTTGTGTCTTGGTTAGTGTTCTAATTCCTCCACTGAAAGTTTTGCATGATTACAGGAGATAGCTTGTTCAGGCCCCATTGCTAGGATTATTAGTTAAGGTCACCCTCATAGATTCCTGGGAATTTCAATTGCACTATGTTTCTAGCTCTTCCCAGAGATGTCCCCCATTCCAGTTAGTTCTCCCAACATTTCCTCCCTCCATCCTTCTCCCCCAATCTGATCCCTTCTGTTCCCATCCCCACCCTCCATCAACAACCCTCCTCCATCCACCCAGAATGTCAATTCTATTTCCTCTCCACAAGATTTATGCATCTCCCCACCCACCTTTAAGCATTCTTTATTACTTAGCTTCTCTGGGGTCATATTTTATTACTAGTTTATTTGTTCATGTAATTTTTCTTTCCCTAATTTCTTCATTATGTAATGTAACATAAATTTAAAAGTATCAGTGGTTATCATGTTTAAGTTTGAGATAGTAAAAGAATGTCCCTCAAGGGACATTGCTACCTATTCTAGAATTTATAATATATTTGCAGTTGTATGAAAAATAGTTACATCATATTAGACATAGTTATGATCCTGTTAAATATATAATGCATTTGTGATTATATGTGGAATAGTTATATGTTGCTAGGCATAATTATGGCCTTGTTATTGCTTTTATAAGAAATTAAACATGACATAGTTGTTGTGAGTGTTTGGCAAGTTGATAAACGTACAGTTGTGATGGCTATTCTTGGTTGTCAACTTAACTACATCTGGAATTGATGAAAACCCAAGTGGCTATGAGGCACCTTCTATTAATTAAATTCCTGCTTTTAAATGAATATTTTAAGGTAGGAAGATCCACCTTCAATATGGGTCACATATTCTGCTGGCGGCCTATACAAGAACATGGGACAGGGAAGCTTGCTCCTTTGATTGCTTGCTTGCTTTCACTCTCACTGGCAAGTCTATTCCTTCACTGGCATTAGAGCCTACTTCTTCAGAATCCTAGTGCATACTGAGAACCAGTTGAGACAACCAGAATCACGGACTGAAAAACTACCACAGGCTAACTGGACCACAGACTGCCAGCCATTCTAATAATTCCCCTATATAAATATATCATATGTATATAGATTCACTCTATCACTTGTGTTCCTCTAAAGAACCCTTACTAATGTATAAACTAAAAACATATTTTCATGTTCATTGCTAACACTTAGGCTTGAATATGGTGGAAAAATTATATTGAAGCACAAGGCCTACCATTTGGGTAGCTATTTGTTAGACTTGAGACTCCAAACAGATGAATTATTTTTGTGAAGTTGGGAAAAGAAAATGAGGAAAAGTCTTGAGAGGTAAGATATTCTGAAATAATAATATATACATATGTTAATATGACTAAAGCAAGGGCCTCTGGAGCCTAGGAGAACTGATTTAGGTGGGAGGACAGGGCCAGTTCATGAAGAGTCTTTTATGTTGGTAGTTTTAATTCATCTTGTAAGTGATGTATTTTTAGTAATCTGTCTTTTATCTTTATTTTATTTTAATGTTTTATTACTAATTAAAATGTTACATCTTTTCTCTCCCCCCATTCCTTCCTAATCACTTTTAGCTCACCCTCAAATTCATGGTCTCTTTTTATTTAATTATTATTATATTATATATACACATTCATATATATGAATAAATTTATAAATGCAACCTGCTGAGTTGGTGTTACTTGTATGTATATGCTTTTATGGATATCCACTTGATAAGTAGGAGTCTTATCTCCCAGAAGACGAATTCTCCCTCTTTCATAGGGGTTGGGTCCCCATGAGACATCCCCCATCCACCCTAGGGTGTCAGTTGCTGTTGTAAGTGCCCACTCCTTGTTTATATAGTGATGCCATGGTGATTTCAGAGGAGTAGCTTTCCTGTAGTAGCTAGAAGACACAATCTAGTATCAAACTTTCTGGTCCTCTTGTCTCTTTTCATCTTTCCTCTTCCATGATGTTCCCTGAGCCTTAGGTATAGGAGTTATATTGTACATGAATCAACTAGGGGCTGAGCATACCATTGTCAGTTGTTCTCTGTATTATGGCCTGTTTATACTTTCTGTAACAGTCTCTGTCAATTGCAAAGGGAAGTATCTTTAATGAAGGATGAGATGTAAACTTTCCTGTGGGTACTAGGACAAATATTTTAAAAGCAGCTGAAAATTATACTGCTTTGGGAAACTACTGGTCAATGTTTCTCCATGACCTCTTTAGCCATTGGTTAAACAACCACTAGATGTCCAGTACCAGGCACAGCTTTTATAAATGCTACTATTGTACCTTTATTGTCATGCCTGTAAATGTTATGGTTCATAGGCATTAATGAATAGAGTTATTTATTAGTGTCTTCCTTTTGCAGCATTCACATCACCTTCTGATAGTATGAAAGTGAATTTTCAGATCTTTGGGTCAGATCCAGCTTGGATCCTATGAATTCTATGTCTGAAATGTGTGGTGACTTCAGCAGAGACTTACCTTCAATGTCTGGGAGGAGATCATAGAAAAGAACAACAGTTTATATTGTGTGGGTTGTCTCTGAGATGCCTCTAATCAACAATTCAAAATGCTTTCTCATGCCTAATACTAGCTTTTTGTTATAGTCTGTGGCTCTTAGAGGAGCATTATCAACCAAATTGTGTAACTCCATGTAAATATTTACAATGCATAATTGGCCTTCTCCAGGGGAAAGTGTACCAATTGGTTGACCAGTGCCAAATGGCCAACTCTGGCAACATGCATATAGATATCATTTTACAGACTGCTCAAGTTATATCTTAGAAATATATGTATATAAACAAATACATATATGAGTATATATACATATATGCATACATATATGAACAAAATAACAATTGGTGAAAAGGGGCAATTAATTTGAAGGAGGGGGAGGGATATATTGGATGGTTGGAGAGAGGAAAGGAATGGAAGAAATGTATTTAAATTACAAAAATAAAAATACATATATACTGACACAAAATGCACATATATTAAATACAATTTCAGATAAATATAAAGTATTGTGCTAACCTATGTCATTTTCAAATATCCTTTGTGGCGTTTATTCATCCTTCCTCCCTCTAGTCACAACCGGAAAGGGGGAGAACAGGTTTCAAATACACCTGTGACTATGATTGAGACAAAAGAACAGGAATTGGAAGTTAAGGTTATTGGCTGTTGTGATCAAACTAACTGAATTCGAGAGATATGCATAAATCAATATCTATTGAGCTAACAAAGAAGGAGTCACAGTAAATTAGAGAGTACTGTTGTGTAGAAGGACTCTAAGGTCTTAGGCTTCATTTGTGTTGTTTGCAGCTAACAAAAGAGAAATTGAAAATAGACAGTGTAATATTAATGTGAACAGCCCTCCAAATGCTGACCATTTTACAGTGTATTTGTAAGAACCTTGATAACACAATATAAATTGATTTGGGCTGCATACTTTCAGTGGAATGGGTGTAATTAAAATCCAAGATTTAATGGGAAGCTTAAATTTGATAATTTCAAATATTACTTGAATGATCTACATATTAATTACACTCCACAACAAAATTTCAATAGCATATTTTGTATAAATAAAAAATTTGGCCTAATATTTTATGAAACACCAAATAGCCAAGACAATTTTAAAACAAAAAAATGTGCTTAACTTACACTTACCTGGCATCAAAACTTGATAAAAATTACAGTAACAAAAACAGCTGTGAAGACAGAATAGAATAGCAGAGAGACTATAGAAATAAACTCCAAGGAAATGACCCAATATATTCAGCAAGAGATAGTACAAATGCTAAATAGGGAGAGGACTAAATTCAGTGGGTGGTGTTCAGGTGGCTGGAATATCTTTTTTAGGGACGAAAAATGAAATTGGGCCCTCATTTTATCATCTATATTGGTCTGAATGAGAATGGCCTCTATAGACACATATTTGAAGGCTTGGTCATCAGAATGGTATACTTGAGAGGGATTAGGAGTTATGGGCTTGTTAGAGGAAGTATGTCACTGTAGGTGGGACTTGAGGTTTCAAGAACCCAAAAAAGCTCCAGTGACTCTCTCCTTCTTCCTGTTGCATGCGGTTCCAGATATAGAAGTAGAAGCTCCTTCTCTGGCACCATGTCTGCCTGCATGCTGCCATGCTTCCTACCATTATGATAATAGATTGAAGCTCTGAATTTTAAGCAAGCCCTGGTTAAATGCTTCTTTGGTAAGAGTTACTGTAATCAGGGTGTCTTTTCAAAGCAATAGAACAGTGGCTGAGACACCATCCTACACAAACACAGACTCAGAATAAACTTACAAGATTAAGACAAAGAATAAAGCTTCTAGATCACACCTGTGTGTGTGTGTGTGTGTGTGTGTGTGTGTGTGTGTGTGTGTGTGTGTGTGTGTGTGTGTGTTCCGATGTGGCAGGGAAGCAGGAAAAATTATTCCATATTTACACTGATACTTATAAAATCAGATTTCATGTTTTTACTCAAATAAACTTTATTATTAAATGTGACTATTTCTAAATGCATATGACCATTTAAAAAGACTATTGAAAATTAGACCCAACTTGCAGGGACTACATAATTTGGCTCTATTTCTTTGAGAGAGTTGGTGCTCATTATTCTCTGCTATCTGAAAAACATTGAAGAGGGTCAGAGACCTCTTGGGAAATTTTTGCCAACTAATGGATAGATTTGGTGGGAACTTCACCAGGAATATTTAAATCTGTGCCTGCTCGAGTTCATTTTACTGTATCAGGATTTCCCTAGAGCTGTATGTCAAAATGTCCTTTAAGTTATGGGATGAACTTCAAATGTTAACTGTTGAAAATAATGTTCTGTTAAAATAAGAGTTGAATTAGTTTGAGGATGCTTCTAAAAGTATGAGAGAGAGAGAGAGAGAGAGAGAGAGAGAGAGAGAGAGAGAGAGAGAATCTTCATGCTCCCAAAGCATGGACTAAGCATTTACAATAGAGTTCTAAGGTGAACTTAGCCACTTTTTACCATCTTCTCTAAACTTAATAGGTCTATTATGAATAGTAATATTATTATATAAGTAACTAGGTGATTGTTATTGTCTATGTTTAGTTAAGGATATGGTATATTTAGTATTTTTATAATGATAATAATTGTCATTTGTGTAGTAGTTACCAAAGATATGTATGAATGGAAATTATAGGATTATATCAGTTCTAATAAAAGGAAAGCAAGGTACAAAGATGCATATATTAGCAGTACTTATGAACTGTACACAGAAATGATGTTTATAAAGAGTAATTACACAATAAGGTTTTAGTATTGTCATTTTTCATTATAATTACTTTAATCACATTATATGATTAAAATGAAATAATGCTTATAATTAATCATGGCTACTCTGCCCACATTATGCTATAATCCAGAAGTAAATTAGTGAATCTTTTCTCTGTGCTCATCAACAGCATACTCTGGAGAATCATTGCATCCACAAAGACAATGTTCACCTGTCTAGAACCCTGTAACACTTTATTAAATGGTATCTACAACCCTGTCACACTTCATGAAATTGTAGCAATCTGCCCACACCATGATTCTGAACTGAATGGTGATGTTACTAAAAGCTGTTAGTAAAGTATTTCCCTACTTCTCTATATACATAGTTGACAACATTTATTGACCAATAAAACCAGCAGGGCAGTAGCACACTGAGGTTTACAACATAGTAAGAGCCCTTTGTATTTGCATATAGCTTTAGTCATTTATAAAGCTCTTCAAACTATAGCAAGTTGTTTGAATCTTACAATAACCCTGCACAGCTATCTTCCTTGTATAAATGAGGACATAAAGTTCACCTGGATGTGACAGAACACATCCAAAAGGAAGAAACAGTAGAAGGTTTGGTTTAGAATTGATTTTTGCTCCAGTGTTTTTCATCATGTAGAGTCTCACCAGGCTGTGATGACAGAAGATTAGAAAATTATAAATGTTTATAACAATAGAAAAATGTTCAAGGCTCTTTGTTTCCCAAACAAAATTAAATTGCTATGCCCACTCTAAAATCAATATAGTACAAGGCATTTTCCTGATCTAAGCAAAGTTACCATACAAAGAACATCTTGGCTCTCTATTTCCTGGCCAGCTCACTCTATGACTGTGCAGTTTTTCATATACCCTCATAACTTCCAGGCCATGCTCTTCTTTCATAGCACTCAGTTCAAGTGTCCACTTGTCTAATGCTTATGTCACTGTGAGAATTGCTGGCACCGGGATACTCAGTCATCATACTCCTCTGTATTTCCTGTCATGTAATGTGAGGCTGGCAGCACCTAATGCTGTATGTAGACTTAATCTAGGCTCTCAAAAGGCTTTCATGTCCTTCCTGCCTGTGCTATCCCTGTGTGATAAGTATACCCAGGCAGATTCAACATCCAGAGAAGGACAAAGAACAAGAAGAGCATATTCTAAAATCAGATAACCTGTAGTAGGGCCATCATAAATCTTCTGTTCTTAAAGAAAAGCAAAGGGAACACTGTCAGGCTAAACATGGTCATTTTCCTGGAAATTAATCAAAGATTTCCAGCACTTAGAGGGAGATTGGATTCAAGAAAAGGGACTACATTGGCAAGCAAGCATCTTTGTGACATTAACTCACCTTATTTCTATTATATTTTGTGCTTGATGGTATCCTCTACAGCCAATAACACATTATCACATGAAAATAACCAATTGACAGCCATAAGAGGGGACAAAATACAGATTTGGAAGCATCTGTACTTCAGGTTCCATTCGCAGAGAACAGTCATTGTTGGGCCTGTCTGCTGCCTCCTGGGATGACTCCATTCACAGTGAGACCCTTAATTTACCTGAGTCTCCAAGGCAAAGGAATAGACTTTCCTTGGGGAAAAAGTGTTTAAAATGAAGACAGTTGTTCAATATCACAGCTATTTAACATGGTGTATGTCATTTTGAGAGAAGGATAGACTAATTAATCCTAGAAAAGGGGACTAAAAAGCCTTGATAAATTCCTGGAATCAGGGGCCCATATGTTTGCAGTAGGCTGTGCAAGTACAACAAAGAATTGTGAAGGCCTTGACCTCACACTCGCAGCCCCTTTTGAGACAGCATCATAAGCAAGAAGAGGGACTACTTCCTGAATCTGAATGAGTCCAGCTTAGCTGAATCATCCTCTAGGTTTAAAAAAATTTAATATGAGTGTTAATTTATTATGAATAATAGTAATAATATACTTTTATGTGATTTTTTTCAAGCCAATAGAAATTCTTTATTATCCAGCCAGCAACTGCACTTGATGTTCTGGACACACAGTCCTGAGCCTTTCTAAGGGAGGACTTTTTTTTTTTTTACTTATTATTATTATTATTATTATTATTATTATTATTAATTCAAGTTAGGGAACAGGCTTGTTTCAAATGTAAGTCCCCTCTCCCTCTCCCTCCCCTCACCCCCATTCCTTCTCCCCCACCTCCAACCTACCCCCCACCCCATCAACCTACCACTCCCCAGGCAGGGTAGGGCCCCCAACAGGGGATCCACAAAGTCCACAATTTCTTCCTGTGCTGGGCCTAGGCCCCTCCCCATGTGTCCAGAGGCAGAGCACATCCCTTCAAGTGGGATGGGCTCTCAAAGTCCCACACACACACCAGGGCAAAACACCAGTCCACCACCGGAGGCTCCCCGGAGTACAGGGGCCTCCCCATTGGCATCCATGATCAGGGGGCTGGATCAGTCCCGTACTGGCCTCCCAAATAGCATCTGGGGTCGATATGCATTCCCTTTTTCAAGCCAACTGTTTCTGTGGGTTTCTCCAACCTGATGCAGACCCCTTCATTCTTCATTCCTCCCTCTCTTCAACTAGGTTCCAGATTGCAGCTCAGTGTATTTCTGTGGATGTCTGTCTCTGCTTCCATCAGCCACTGGATGAGGACTCCAGGATAGCATAGAGAGTAGTCATCAATCTCATTCTAGGGGAAGGGCTTCTAGGCCATCCTCTCCTCCACTTCCCGGAGTGTCAGATCGTGTCATCCTTGTAGGTCTCTGGAGATCTCCCTAGTTCCAGATCTCTTCTCGGACCTATAGTGGCTCCCTCTGATATGGTATCTCTCACCCTGCTCTCTCTCCTCTATTCTTCCCCCAACTCAATATCTCTGCTCCTCCGTTTCTTCTCCTCTACTCTTCTTCTTGTGCTCTTATTGTGGAAGCACCCTCTCCCCTACCCTCATGCTCTCAATTAGCTCGGGAGTTCATGCCACTTACAATTCCTGGGGTCTATTTATCCCTTAGAGTCCTTCATGATTTCTAGTTTCTTTGGTGAAGAGGATTATAGGCTGGTAAACCATTGCTCTATGTCTAAAAATCATATATGAGTGAGTACATACCATGTTTGTCTTTTTGTGATTGGGTTACCTCACTCAGGATGGTTTCTTCTAGTTCCATCCATTTGCCTGTGAATTTCAAGATTCCATTTCTGCTGAGTAGTACTCCATTGTATAAATGTACCACATTTTCTCTTTCCATTCTTCAGTTGAGGGGCATCTAGGTTGCTTCCAGGTTCTGGCTATTACAAGCAATGTTGCTATGAACATGGCTGCACATATGTCCTTGTTGAATGAACATGCACTATTTGGGTATATACCCAAGAGAGGAATGGCTGGATCTTGAGGTAGATTGATTTCCATTTTTCTGAGCAACTGCCATACTCATTTCCAGAATGGTCTTAGAAGTTCACACTCCCACCAGCAATGGAGGAGTGTTCCTTCTTCTCTGCATCCTCTCCAGCAGAGGTTGTCATTGGTATTTTTGATTTTAGCCATTCTGACAGGTGCGAGGTGGTATCTCAGAGTTGTTTTGAGTTGCATTTCTCTGATGGCCAATGATTTTGAGCACTTTATTAAGTGTCTTTCAGCCATTTCAGTTTCCTCTGTTGAAAAATCTCTCTTTAGTTCTGCACCCCACTTTTTAATTTCATTGTATGGTATTTTGGTGGCTAGCTTCTTGAGCTCCTTATATATTTTGAAAATCAGTCCTCTGTCAGATGTGGGGCTGGTGAAGATCTTTTCCCATTCTGTGGGTGGTCGCTTTGTGTCCTTTGCCTTACAGAAGCTTCTCAGTTTCAGGAGGTCCCATTTCTTGATTGCAGACCTCAGTGTCTGTGCTTCTGGTGTGATGTTCAGGAATCGTTCTCCTGTGCCAATTTGTTCAAGGGTTATTCCCACTTTCTCTTCTAGAAGATTCAGTGTGGGTGGATTTATGGAGAGATCTTTGATCCATTTGCACTTAAGTTTCATGCATGGTGACAGGTATGGATCAATCTGCAAGTTTCTGCATGTCCGAATCCAATTGTGCCATCACCATTTGTTGAAGATGCTATGTTTTTTCCATTGTATAGATTTAGCACCTTTGTCAAAAGGTGTTCGTAGGTGCATTGGTTAATGTCTGGGTCTTCAATTCAATTCCATTGGTCTATCTTTCTATTCTTGTGCCAATACCAAGCTGTTTTCAGAACTATGGCTCTATAGTAGAGTTTGAAGTCAGGGATGGTGATGGCTCCAGAACATCTTTTATTGTAAAGAGTTGTTTTGGCTATCCTGGGTTTTTATTTTTCCATATAAAGTTGAGTATTGTTCTTTCAGTGTCTGTGAAAAACTGTGTTGGGATTTTGATGGGGATTGCATTGAATCTGTAGATTGCTTTTGGTAGGATTGTCATTTTTACTATGTTAATTCTACCTATCCAAGAGCATGGGAGATCTTTCCATTTTCTGGTATCTTCTTTAATTTCTTTCTTTAAAGTCTCAAAGTTCTTATTGTACAGGTCTTTCACTTTTTTGGTTAGTGTTACCCCCAGATATTTTATGCTGCTTGTGGATATTGTGAAAGGTGATGCTTCCATGATTTCTTTCTCATTGAGTTTATCATCTGTATACAGTAGGGCTACAGATATTTTTGAGTTAATTTTGTATGCTGCTACCTTGCTGAAGGTGTTTATCAGCTGTAGGAGTTTCCTGGTAGAGGTTTTTGGGTCACTTATGTAGACTATCATATCATCTGCAAATAGTGAAAGTTTGACTTCGTCCTTTCCAATTTGTGTCCCTTTGATCCCCTGGTCTTTTCTTATTGCTCTAGGTAGAACTTCAAGTACAATATTGAAGAGGTATGGAGAGAGTGGACAGCCTTGTCTTGTTCCTGATTTTACAGGAAACACTTCAAGTTTCTCTCCATTTGTTTGATGTTGGCTATTGGTTTGGTGTATACTGCGTTTATCATGTTTAGATATGTTCCTGTTATTCCTGTTCTCTCCAAGATCTTTATCATGAAGGGATGTTAGATTTTGTCAAAGGCTTTTTCAGCATCTAGTGAGATGATCATGTGGTTTTTCTTTTTCAGTTTGTTTATATGGTGGATTACATTGATGGTTTCTCGTATGTTGAACCATCCTTGCATCCCTGGGACGAAGCCTACTTGATCGTGGTGGATGATTTTTCTTATCTGTTCTTGGATTCGATTTGCCAATATTTTATTGAGTATTTTAGCATCAATGTTCATGAGGGATATCGGTCTGTAGCTCTCTTTCTTAGTCTTATCTTTGTGTGGCTTGGGTATCAAAGTGATTGTAGCCTCGTAGAAAGAGTTTGGCAATATCCCATCTGCTTCTATTGTGCGGAACAGTTTGAGGAGTACTGGTATCAGCTCTTGTTTGAATTTCTGGTAGAATTCTGCAGTGAAGACATCTGGCCCTGGGCTTTTTTTGGTTGGGAGGCTTTTGATGACTGCTTCTATTTCATTAGGGATTATGGGTTAATTTAAACTGTTTATCTTATCTTGGTTTAATTTTGGTAAGTGATATTTATCCAGGAAACTGTCCATTTCCGTTAGATTTTCAAATTTGGTGTAGTACAGGTTTTCAAAATATGACCTAAAGATTCTCTGGATTTTCACAGTGTCCGTTGTTATATCCCCCTTTTTGTTTCTGATTTTGTTAATTAGCATGCTCTCTCTCTGCCTTTTGGTTAGTTTGGCTAGAGGTTTGTCTATCTTGTTGATCTTCTCAAAGAACCAACTCTGTTTCATTGATTCTTTGTAATGTTTTCCTAGTTTCTACTTTATTGATTTCTGCTCTCAGGTTGATTATTTCCTGGCGTCTACTCCTCCTTGGTGAGTTTGCTTCTTTTTGCTCTAGTGCTTTCAGTTGTTCTGTCAGTTCTCTAATGTGACTTTTCTCTAGTTTCTTCATGTGGGCACTTAGTGCTATGAACTTCCCTCTTAGCACTGCTTTCAGAGTGTCCCATAAGTTTGGGTATGTTGTGTCTGCATTCTCATTAGATTCTAGGAAGTCTTTAATTTGTTTTTTTATTTCTTCCTCAACCCAGGAATGGTGCAATTGGTGTTATTCATTTTCCAAAAGTTTGCAGGTTTTCTGCCATTTGTATTGTTGCTGAATTCTAGCTTTAATGCATGGTGGTCTGATAAGATACACAGGGTTATTTCAATTCTTTTGTAACTATGGAGGTTTGCTTTGTTGTCTACTATATGGTCAATGTTAGAGAAGGTGCCATGTGGTGCTGAGAAGAAGGTATATTCTTTTGAGTTTGGATGGAATGCTCTATAGATATCCGTTAACCCCAGTTGGGTCATAACTTCTTTCAGATCCTTTGTTTCTTTGTTAAATTTCTGTCTGGTGGTCCTGTCTAGTGGCATAAGGGGGGTGTTGAAGTCTCCTACAATAAGTGTGTGTGGTTTTATGTGTGATTTGAGCTTTAGTAATATTTATTTCACAAATGTGGGTGCCTTTGTATTTGGAGCATAGTTGTTCAGTATTGAGATTTCTTCTTGATGGACTTTTCCTGTGATGAGTAAGAAATGCCCTTCTTCATCTCTTTTGATTGATTTTAGTTTAAAGTCCAATTTGTTAGATATTAGGATTGCTACACCGGCTTGTTTCTTGAGGCCATTTGATTGGAAAATCTTTTCCCATCCTTTTACTCTGAGGTATCGCCTGTCTTTGAAGTTGAGGTGTGTTTCTTGTAAACAGCAGAAGGATGGATTCTGTCTTCATATCCATTCTGTTAGCCTATATCTTTTTATGGGTAAATTAAGACCATTGACATTTAGGGATATTAATGTCCATTGTTCTTTGGTTCTTGTTTGTTTTGGATTTATTGTTGGTGGTGTCATTGTGTGTGGATTTTGCCCTCCTGCTTCTTTTTGTGTTTGGCAAAATTAGATTATCTATTGCCTGTGTTTTTGTGCATGTAGTTATGTTCCTTGGGTTGGAGTTTTCCTTCCAGAACCTTCTGTGGTGCTGGATTTGTGGATATGGATTGTTTAAATCATTTTTTGTAATGGAAAATCTTGTTTTCTCCATCTATAATGATTGAAAGTTTTGCTGGGTACAGTAGTCTGGGTTGACATCCATGCTCCCTTAGTGCTTGTAGGGTATCTATCCAAGACCTTCTGGCTTTCAGAGTTTCCATTGAGAAGTCAGGTGTGATTCTAATTGGTTTGTCTTTATATGTTACTTGGCCTTTTTTCCTTTGCAGCTCTTAATATTTTCTCTTTATTCTGTAGATTTGGAGTTTTGATTATTATGTGTCAGGGGGACTTGTTTTTGTGGTCCAGTCATTTGGCCTCCTGTAAGCTTCTTGTACTTTCATAGGCATATCTTTCTGTAGGTTGGGGAAGTTTTCTTCTATGATTTTGTTGAATATGTTTTCTGTACCTTTGAGCAGTGTTTCTTCACCTTCTTCTACACCTATTATTCTTAGGTTTGGTCTTTTCACAGTGTCCCATATTTCCTGGATATTTTGTGTTAGGGATTTGTTGGACTTGAGGTTTTCTTTGGTTGATGAATGTATATCCTCTAGCGAGTCTTCAATAGCTGAGATTCTCTCTTCTGTCTCTTGGATTCTATTAGTTATACTCACGTCTTTAGTTCCTGATCATTTATCCAGTCTTTCCATTTCCAGCATCACCTCATTCTGTGTTTTCTTTATTGTGTCTAATTCAGCTTTCATGCTTTTTAACTGTTTCAAGAGCTTCCTTCACTTGTTTGGTTGTTTTATCTTGGGTTTCTTTAGCTTCTTTAAGAGATTTGTTTAAGTCTTGAATTTTTGGTTTGTCTTTTCCTCCATTTCGTGTAATTTTTTGCTTGCTTTTTCTTCTATTTCTTTCCTCTTTGAAGGTCTCTGAGATAATTTTTGAGGTCCATCTCATCTTCATGCACTATGTCAGGCTTTTCAGGTCTTGCTTGAGTGGAGTCCCTAGATTGTGGTGGTGTCATATTGGTCTTTCTGTTGTTGAGCGAGTTCTTATTCTGTCTTCTTCCAATATCTTTTTCCAGTGAGTGCAGGTATGATCTCTCTATCTCCTCTTGTTACACAGTAGTGTGTGGGGGCCAGGAATTCAATGTCCGATGCTCTGGATGGTCTTGCCTCTCCTCGTAGAATCCTCACTCTGAATGAGTTAGGCCTCCATAGGGATCGGGTGTGTGTGGGGGGGACAGGAAGTAAGAGTGGGGTGTTTCCAGGTTCTGGGGGTTCATCACTGCCTGGGCAGCTCTATCCCAAGCAGGAGCAGGCCTGGGAGATCAGGGTGGATGGGGCTTTGATAGGGAGTTGTGTAAGAGCGGTGGATCACTCACCTCCTGTTGGATCGGTTGCCGGGAACGGAAGGAAGAGTGGCCTGTACCCAGATTCAGGGAGCTCCTCCCTGCCTGGGCGTGTCTATTTCAAGAAGGCACGGGGAGATCTGGGTGAATGGTGCTTTGGACAGGAGTTGGGTAAAAGCAGGGGGTCACTCACCTAGTTGCTGATGGGTCGGCGGAAAGGGAAGGAAGCCTTTTATGTGATTTATATGGTTTAAATTGCATTTGAGTCACATCTCCTCCATTTCTGAAATTTAATATTTTTATTTTTTGAAATTAAAATATAATAACATCATTTTCACATGTCACCTTTCTTCCTCCAACTCTTTTCATTTAATGACCTCCCTTTTTTTCCCTCTCAAATTCATGTCCTCTATTTTTTTTACCTGCTACATACAATCACATATATATGTGTGTATTTATATAATATAAAATTATATAATATAATATTCCTAAATATATAATTATAATAATATCAGTTCATTTGTTACTTAAAGGTATATAACTTCAGGGCTGACCACTTGATATTGTGTAACCAATATGGGGTCTTGTCCCTGAGAAAGACTATTTCTCTGTCTCTCAGCATTCCTTGGTTTCCCTTAGATCTTGTCAAAGGCTGAGACCCAATGCATACTGTTTCTTTTATGACACTTATGTTCTTTCTAGATTAGACTATTTTCTGCTTCTCTCTACTCCACACCAGGTTGCTTCATTTGTATGCATATTTAGTAAAATTTATTGTGATTATTAGAGAGAAGTGAGATAGAGAAAGAAAATGAATGATGTGTGTCATGGCACACATGTGGTAGTGAGAGGAAAATCTTGGGAAGGCCTTTCTCTCCATCCACTGTGGTTTTTGGCATCAAACTCCGGTAATCAGCCTTTCATGGTAAGGACTTTACTTGCTGACAATCTCACTAGTCTTTCACCTTCTAATCATGCTGGCTGCATTCATTGCTGTTCTATTGCTGTGGTTTAATGACATAATGGAGGCAACTTATAAAGAAAGCATTTGATTGGTGGCTGGCATACAGTTTAAAAGGCTAGTCCAGTGATCATCATGGTAGAGGAGAGTGTGTGGTGGCCAGCAGGCATGCATTGTACTGGGGCAGTAGATTAGAGCTAATATCTGATCCACAGGTATACACACACACACACACACACACACACACACACACACACACACACACACGAGGGGAGGTGGGGGGAGAGAGAAAGTGTTACTGGGCCTGCTCTTGTAGACTTTTGAAACCTCAAAGCCTACCTCCCAGTAATATACTTCCCTAAGGAAGGCTACACCAATTCCAACAATACCACACCTCCTAATATTTCCCAAACGGTTCCATTAGCTGGGGACAAAGCATTCAAATATATGAGACTATGTGGACCATTCTCATTCAAACCACCATACTGGGCAAACATTTACTGCCATTCCTAAGATTTGATGGTTGTCTGTCACAGGGTATCATTGTCATCACAGTAGAGCAATGTGGAATGGAACCACTATAAGGATCCATGAAGCATCTGCAAAGGTCACTACTGTTATGTTCCCAATGTCGATTGCACACATTATGTTCTGTAAATATTTGTTAAATTATTTATTTCTTATAAAAAACATTCTCTGATATAAATTTTAATCTCTTCAATCATAGATTAAATATATAAAATATTTGTAATCATTATTATCAATACTGAATTGCTAATTATTTACAAATTGTCTTTCAATTTCTGTTGCATTGTGTAAGTTAGAAAAGTTGTACATAAGTAATTAAGGCATTTATTGAAAATGTCTAAGGCCAAATATTGGATGTAACTTAGGAGTCACTTTGACAAACAATTTTCCTATGTTTGCAAAAAATTATGTCAAAATGTTCTTTAAGTTATAAGGATGAACTTCAAATATTAACTATTGAAAATAATATTCTGTTAAATTAGTTGGAGGATGCTTCTAAAAGTACTTTAATGAGAGAGAGAGAGACACACAGAGAAAAAGACACACACAGAGAGACAGAGAGAGACAGAAAGAGATCATCATGTTCCCAGAGCATGGACTAAGAAGTCACAAAAGAGTTCTAGGGTGGACTTAGCAATTTTCTACCATCTTCTCTAAACACATTGGGACTCTTATGAATAATAATCGTATTATATACTTAACTAGGTAATTGTTATTATCATCTAAGTTTAGTAGGAGTACAACTTGTTAAACTTCTAGGGCATGTTATTTCAAAACATTACATCATCTCTTGCCTCTGCACATATGCAATGTCCACTTACTTTGTGGTGGTTTGAAGAAGAAAAGTTCCCCATAGGCTGATGTCTTGTTCCCCTGTGAGCAGTGATGTTTGGGAAGGTTATAAACCTAGAAAAGGTGAAGCCATTCTCCAGGAAGTACATCACTGAGCTTTGACCATTAATTGCCTCCCCCGCTCTTCCTGTCCATGTTCTACCTCAAATGTATAATCTACGTGTAATATCTTAGCTACCTGCTCCTTATATCTTATGGATATGAACATCTATCCCACTGGAGCCATAGGCTTAAGTTGCTTCTGATCATTGTATTTTACCACAGAAATAGATAAGCAAACAAGAACATAATTGGAGGAACCATATACCAGGCTTTGTTTCTATAGTTAAATTTAAATAGTAAAGTTTCAGCCACACTTGGTTTTTCTTTTAAAAAAAAATGTGATCCATTGATGCAAAAATAAAACTGCAATTTTAATCATACAAGTATTTCTGGGTCAAATACAATTCTTCAATATTCTGAACATTGCATAATTTGGACAACAGTATGAAAAAAATAGTTTCAAAATTCAAGTTTAACATCAAATCCAATTCAAAGTCGGTTAAAACTTCTTTTTATGTATATCTGTGCTCATTTGTGTCCATATGCATGTTTACATATGTACTCATAGATATGGAAGCCAGAGGACAATCAACTTTTTTTCTTGTGACAGGGTTTCTCACTGGTCTCAAGTTCATGAAGCCACTACTGAAATAGATACTAGGTTTGATGCAAAGAATCAAACTTAAATATGAAACAGACCTTTTATTCAAGAAGTACAATATCTAGAGGGGGGAAATCAGTTTATCACAGTGAACACTGTCTTAAATCCTCTAAGTTATGTTCAATATGGGATAGATGGATGAGTGGATGGATGGATGAATAGACAGGTGGGTGGGTGGGTGGATGAATATATGGATAGATGGAGACCAATTTGAAGAAACTCTGAGAAGACTATTTGAGCAACGATAGGCTGGAAATGATTCATAATTTAACATTTGTTGTTGAGAAAAAGAAAAGCAACATAAAAGAGAGGACTACAGAACTACTCAGAAAGAGGAAACACAAGGATTTCAAAGCTCTGATGCTCACATTTTAAGAACACTACTTTTTTAGAAGGAGCAAGAGATGATCCTAGAAAGCCGGAAATGTAAGCAGAGAAAAGAGCCTTGTAGCTCATGTGAAACAGCCTGGCTCCTGTCGAAAAGCACAAAGCACTGAATTAAGATATTGGAGAAATAGAAAAGCCCAAGCAAAAACTGTCACAGAAGAATGACACAGTTAGAGTTGTCCTTTTAGAAAGCACACACCTTTATTCCTATAGGTAATGTTCCTGTAACTAGGTCGGAGCTAGAGGCAAAGAGGGTAGCCAGTAGGTTGCTTTTTATGCATCACATGTAGGTCACCACAGAGGTCTGGAGGTCTGGACAGACAGACAGGAAGTGAGATGGCTGGGTGGAGATAGGTTATAAGTGGGTAGAAACAGGAACTTACCCTCTTGCCTGCTGAAACACTAAAGAGGTATAGTGTAGCTGTGGCAATCTCCATTCTCTAGCCTTCAGAAAGGCTTTATTTGTACCAGCAAGAAATGACCACAGATGGAGCCTATTCTCTACCTCATACTCAAGGTCTTGCCCTTAATACCAAATTCAAATGTTACTATAGTTTGAGACTCAACCATATAAGTGATGGGTGATGCTTTGCTTAGAATCCTCTGTTCCCATTAAATTAAAGAGCCTCACATTCCCTTAGTAGAAAAACTGCAAAAAGAAAGAGAATGGTTCTATATTTTAGGGGAAAAAATCCTAAGTCTAACAGTGGAATCCAGTGTCAAACTTGGTTTAATATGAAACACAAAATAGGAACAAATCTGATAATGATGACCCTCTGCTTCATAATGATTTCCTTCACTTTTGGAGTTGATTCCCATTCACAACAGATGGATGATGCAAAGGCTGTAAGAGTCAATGCCACAGAATAGAGTGCTCAGGGGAAGAAATGCAGAGAATGAAGAATGCTCTCTATGCAGAAAATTTCCTTTTCACTTTGCTTTGAAAGAACACATTTATTGGCCCCTACAAAGCTAGCAAAAAGCACAAAAGAGAGAAATTGGGGTTGTTTTGTTTTATTTTAAACATTTACACTTTACATTTTTATATTAATACAAAATCAAATATTGGAGAAATGACCTATCAAATAATGATCAACTAAATTTTTTCTTTTTAGTTTTTGAAAGGAGTTTTTTCCTTAATGTAGATCTCTATTTTACAAAACAGCATTAAGAACTGATAAGATGCTCATGAACTTGGATTCAGTCTAAGACCTCCAGCATAGTCTCATAATTTCAGGAACACAAATTAACTTCCAAGTTAAGCATGTTTGTAATGACTGGTACTTTGTTGTCCTATTGAGAATCAAACCATGAGTTTATTCAAAAACTACTAATAAATTTAGATAAACTTTAAAAAAGAAAGAAGATATTTTTCTGTGTGTGACACTGAACTTAAGGGTTAAAATAGGGAGAAAATTATTATTACATTAAGGTTTGTTTCATAAAAGGTTATTTCCAAATTCCAACAATTGCTTCTCAGAAAGGAATGGATAAGGAAAACCCCTACTTAAGATAAGAATATTATGGATAATAAATATCTTCAGCAGGATTGAAGTTGTGCATTGTACATAGCCACAGAAAAACTGGGTCCAGCCCAATTACTAAGCAAGTTCCAACACTGGCTAAGAGACTCTAGGGGCTTCAGCTTTGCAATCACACATTTGAAGTGAAGCCCGAGCATCAAAAAAAAAAAGGATAAATTATTACATGCCTCCATCTCTAGGAATGCTAGCTACTTCCTGACATAGATTCCTCTTGGATATCTTGATGGTCTTGTATTCTTATTCACTGAACTTAATTGGAGTTATCCTACATGTGATAACACTTCTCTCAGAAGTCATAGTTTGCTAAATAAAAATCTCATACCACATATGGGATATCTCACTTCAAGTTGTTAGTAAACATATCCCAGAGATTGTCCCCAAAATAAGGCTATTTCCATTGTTCTTGGCTATAAGAACTTGATGTTCTATTGCTGAATACACCCACTCTTTTGGTTACAGGTAATGGACCAAACAAACCATTACTGACTAGGAAGCTATCTTCCTGCTTGCTGGTTTTCAAAGTACTTGAAGATTCTCTGCAGGCTTCTGGGAGAGAAAACCATCTTTGATGGCTTGCTCAGCTGCAAATGGCATGAACTACAGTAATATCTGGTATGGCATGGTATGACCTATGGTGTAGAATGTCATAGGGATAACCAACTGCTTTCTGACTCCTGAGGTGTTGCACTGGAAGAGCCCAAGAGGATCGCTTCTTGGGGCTGGGGGCTTGAAGTCATAGAATCAATGGTGCAGACTACATGAGCCAGATGAGAAGCAAAAAGCAGACTCCTTTATTGAGGGTATGGGCAGGCTTTTTATCAACATCCCAAGACCCAGGGGTGGTGCCAAGCTGTAATGCTGTGCTGTTTCTTTCTCATTGGCCCATCAGCAGACTTCAGCTTGGCTGAGGAGGAAATTGTGAATGTGCATGCTCAACTAGCCTCATAACATTGTCCCCTCAGGTACGTTCAACTTCCAGCTAGCTGGCTGACTTCCTCCTATACCTCCTTGGGAGGAAATGCATGCCTGCTTCTAGAAATCTGGCCAAAAACAGATGGTGTGGAAACTCACAATTCCTAGGTGTTAACCTATTATTATTTTCTTAAATGGGTATAGTAACAAACTGCCCCCTAAGATTTTTATCTCCACAACCATAGATTATTGAAACTTTTCAACTTCATATGGTAAATTTCTTTGTGTTGCTGTGTGGTGGTAGTGGTGCACTCCTTTAATCCTAGCACTCAGGAGTCAGAGGCAGCTGAATCTCTGTGAGTTCAAGGTCAGTCTGGTCACTAAAGAGAGTTGTAGGATGGCCAGAGCTGTTAAAGAGAAACCCTGTCCCTAAAAACAAACAAAAAAGAAAGGAAGGAAGGAAGGAAGGAAGGAAGGAAGGAAGGAAGACTGGCTACAGTTAATGCAGAAATTCACAAATCTACAACTGTTCTGTACAAAGAATAAGTGTCTCTGAACTGCTCAGCACAAATGGACAGTTATATCACAACCCTTCCCCTGAGGTTCTGAGGGTGTTATGGAAGTCTGGATAGAAAGCTGGTAAGAAAAAGAGGATGTGAAGACTAGAGTAAAACACTTTTTTTCTGGACTTGGTATGTCAGCTGCAGTCATGAACTCACAATGACCGTGTTTGCCAGCACAAGATGAATCTGGTCAAATTTGGTCAAATGAATCTCCCAAAAGAGGTGGGGTGGTAGTGCTCAAGAATCTCCATGCCTAGATGAGGAGCTTTGGACAGTTGATGGTTTCTGGGAAAGGGCTGTCAGTTTTCTTTAATTATGTGATGTGGCCCCTGTTAGGAAACCATTCTCCAGTATATAGTCCATACCCATGAGTACATGGGCAGCATAATTTTTTCTTGATCAGATGGACTTTGTCCATATATATATACATACATACACATACACACACACACACACACACACACGCACACACACACACACACGGTTAGGAGGAAATAAATATAATATGATATGATATTTGGCATAAGACCAGAAATCTCATTCTTTTGATTCAATAGGGTACCCATCAGTTCAACATTTTAAAAAGCAAGGTTCTGTCCAAAAGAATTTAAAACATTGTGGAAGAAATCATAAGTTCTCATTATGTTTCATAGAGTTACAAATTTCTGACTATGCATTGTCAGGAACACAGTGTTTCAAAATCACATTTTCTGAAACAATAATTCTTTTACTTCATGACCTAGTTAGGTTTTATATAAATTTGTATTTTATTGCAAGTATCTCAAGAGAAACAATACCAGTAGGACATAAGAGTATCTGCATCCTTCTGTGTATGCAAGAAAATACAAGTGAAATATATTTTTAAAATTTTGTATTCATACTTAACAGATACTGATTTTTATTATCATTATTCCATATAAAATATAGGGTAACAACTATTTTCATTGTGTTAGGAAATAGCAGCTATGTAAGCAGGATTTAAGTTTCTGAGAAGGTGTGTATTTATATGATAATATTATAACATATAAGTTACCTAAGCACCAATCAGTACTGACATGCTACTGGGATATTTAGAACCAACTGCATGCAGATATCAAAATAAAGAAATAATCCCCCCCCCGTGTGTGTGTGTCCCTCCCTTCTCCTCTCCTTCTCTCTTTCTGGTGTGTGTGTGTGTGTGTGTGTGTGTGCGTGTGTGTGTAGGCAGGGGAATGAATAAGCATATATAATAATGGAGCCAAAGAATTGCCATTGTGCTGGGAACTTTTTGACAACATGTCACTTGCTAGCATTATTTCAGAGACTCTAAGTCAATAGAAAAAATACCCCCATAAGCTTGACTTATAGGCAAATCTATGAGGCTGGTGATTGACTGTGGCAGTGCCACCCATGGCCTGGTGGCCCTGGATACTATATGAAAGCAGGCAAAGAAAGTTATGAGAAACAAAACCATAATCAGTGTTTCTCCAAAGCTTCTGGGTAGTTTTCTACCTCCAGGTTTCTTCCTGAAGTTCCTGCCCTGACTTTGATGATTGACTATAAGACACAATGAACCGCTTTGTCTTGAGGCTAGTTTTGGCAATGATGTTATCACATCCAGGGAAAGCTTAACTAAGATGGCCATCATCTCTCATGTGTAAAACGGAGATCCAGGAAAGCTGCTGGTACACAGTATATTTTATTTTGAGCCAGAATACCTGAGAAACAGGGGGGTTGTTGGGATATATCTCTGAGGCCCCTAGAAGGTAAAATGAGATGCTACAGATCAAGTATGGAGAATGGTAGCAAACTTGCTTTGCTCTCTTTTGTTGTAATCAGGCCACTTACATTGGAGTAGGCCATCTCCTAGGCATACTACATCAAGTATCAATTGCAGCCTAACCATTCTAACCTAAGCAACAAATACACAGCAATTTCCAAGGGTGGTGGAATTGATATATACAATAAACATTGTAGAACTGAATTTGCTCTTTATTATTAGAATTGTCAGTATCAAGCCATGGTATACACTGTGATTAAAAGGCTGACATTAATGGGGTTATGAGTGTCTTATACTGTGATTAGAGACCACATGTATGTTTTCAGCAGTGCATGTAATTGCCTATTGCTTCCTCCCAATCTGTAGATCTTTATGTAATTTTCATTACCGAGATTCAGAAACATGACTATAAATTTCTTTGAAAGATCTGGTTCCTACACTATGCTAGAAGTTGCTATGCATATTATAAACCTCTAGGGAGAGTATCACATGAAACACTAGAAGAATTTACATTTTTGTCTTTCCCATGAAATATCCCAAGGCCTCATATCTAGGAAAGGACACACTAAGACATATCTCTCGAAAGTTGGCAAGAGTCTGTGCTTTGGGGATCTACCCTGATCATATCAATAAATAGAAAGACATTTCTCAACGCTAGGCCATCATTACTTCCATTCTGAAAGACTGCAGTGCTTTCCCTACAGGAATAAGATGATATGACTATGTTATAAGAATGAAATTGAGGAGACAGACAAATTTCTGAACAATGGCTGCTATTCTCTGGTTCTTCTGCAAGATTTCCTGTGAAATTCAGGAAAGCTGTGATTAAAAACATTATAGAATGGGTAGAGGTTTCTATAAGCTTACCTTTATGTGATAAACTTAATTCCAAACAAAAAGTTCTCAAAGTACTAAGTATTCTAGTTAAAGTACACCTACTGAAAGCAACATGGCTTTAGGTAGATACTGACACAAATATCCAGATGAATTTAAGTGTCATAGGAACCTAAGAAAAACTCACATTTTTGCTTAAATTAATTGAGATATTATTTATTTTTCTCTCCATAATGAAAACTACCTTCCTAAAACAATTCAAGACTACTCTGCCCACCCCAGCACATACTTTTTGTTTCAGGGACAAACTCATCAAAGCAGATGGTCTATCTTAATTAATTCTTATCACAAAGACAACTTTGGCGTAAAGTATTTTTCACAGATGAACAGTATTATATAAGCCCCTTTTGTTTACTGAATTACAGAGAGAATGACTTTCCATGAGGGAAGCAGTTACTGTAATTTTATCTTTTATTTCTTCAACTTCTTTGGCACTTAAAAGCAATTATAACATTTAGGCTATTGAGTCGTCACTGAAGCAAGAGACATGTTTGTTTAAAATGCTTATGTTTTCAAAAACTGATTTTTTTTCAGAATTTTTATGTGAGGCAGAGTTTAGTTTCAAAGTAAATATTGCAAAGGCCACATTTGTCAGTAGTCTGTCCATCTGCATGCTCAGAACTTCTGTTCATCATCTGTGCAGCTGTTATTTCATTTTCCTCCCTTGCTTCCCTTCAATCTTCCCCAGCTAGGATGCAGAATTAAATCATCAGATATTTTTTTTTAGACTTAAGAAGAAAATTATTTTAGAGACAAACACTTAATGATTCAATTAGATTTAATTTATCAAAAATCACATAATCAAAATCTATATATTTCAGAATACTGAGAAAATTAATAGTAAACTGTAACACAATATTTAATATCAGCTCTCTCTATCTCTGTCTCTGTCTCTTTTTCTCCACACACACACACAGAAATTTCAAACATGTTTAAGTTTGTTAGAAGACAGATTTTAATAACAGGGTTCCAGCAAGTGGAAAAAAATCCAAGTTTGGTATTACTATAAATCACTTTCAATGTTCAGGATAATCATTCAAACAAGACTTAGCAAAACCTCATAGAGATGAACTGGAAAACCTGGATCTAAACAGGTTACCTGATTGATGAGTTGTGATTGTTTGTGTCATGCTCTACTATACCCCTTTTTTCCTCTGAGAAAAGGCAGAAATATACACAGTTGCCATTATTCTTGATACCTTAGGAATTCAGAATGTATGAGGATGTGTGTGTGTGTGTGTGTGTGTGTGTGTGTGTGTGTGTGTGTGTGTGTGTGTGTATTCTTTGAGTCAAGTTCTATTCATAGAAATGCATTGTTTGCTCTATTGGTTAGACTAGTTCAACATGGATTTTCCTCTTTTGCTTCAGTAATCCATTGATTGATATCTACATGTCTATTTTTTAAATCTATTATATTTGTGAGATACTACTGATGCCAAGATTAAACCTCCACATTAAAAACATAAAAACATTATTTTCAAAATAATAATCATAATTCCTGAGTTTCCTTTTTCTGCTCCAACTCCCTGAATAAAACTTGTCCTAACTTTTATTAACAGTATCCAAGAAAGCAAGGGGGAAAACTGAGAAGGTGAAAAAGAAACAAAGGTTAGATTAAATGGCTAAAAAGTTAAAAATTACTTCATTTATTCACTCAACAAATACTGAATGAGTGACATGGACCAGATCCTATATTTGGAAACGTGGTGACAAATTGTTTATGATTTAATAAAGCCACTGAAGATCAGAATGCAAAGCTAGAAATAGCCATAGAATCCAGACAGTGGTGGCACACAACTTTAATCCAAGGACTCAGGAGAAAAAAGCAGATGGATCTCTGTGCATTCACGGCCAGCCAGGGCTACATGAGACTGAATTTGTCTAAAAGAGAACCAGAGCTCACTCCTTTAATACCAGCACTAGATAGGTATATAAGATAGGATCAGGTTCTCATATTCAAGCAATTAATCTCCAACTATGTTGAGGACAAGAACTCTCCAGCCTTGGTAGAGGTAAGAATTACCTGGTGGCTTGGGTGCTTTGTTTTTCTGATCTTTCAGCTTGAACCCCAATATCGTTTCTGGGTTTTTATTATTTGTGTTACAAGGAAAGCATTACAATGGAGAGCAACATCAGAGAAATATATTGCTTGATACATTGATAGATAACATGTATGTATTTATCATGTGTAGTGTGATATTGTGTATCCAAGTACATATGTACTACCATGGAAAAACTAAGCCTAGCTCACAAGGGCATTTATCTCATATAGTTTCATTTACCATATAGTGAGAAAACTGAACATAGGGCGTGTATCAGCACCGATGAGTTAGTATAAATCTTACATGAATACTTAAAAAGTTTTATACAATAAGGTAGAATGCAAAGCAAACTAAGAAACTTAGGGTGTAATTTAGTGAGTTTATATCAGAGTAAAGTAATTTTCACTCTTGAAAGCCGAAGCCAATTGTAAAGTATCATTATCTTAAAAATTAAGAATCTTTGAAATATTTTAAATAATTTATTCAAGTCAAGCAATTAAACCTAAGAAGAGAAGAAAGAAACTTCTTATATTGTTTGGTAATAACTCTGATGAAAGGCATGCATAATGATATTTGATCAAACAACTTGAAGATTTATTCTCAAGCTATTTCAGAATAAGAAATGTATTTTCTTGTTGTTTTTAACTCACAAGCAGCATCAAACAGTGCCTTTGGGAGGGAGAGTCTGTGACCATCAAGCATGGCCCACTCTGCTTGAACTGGAGTTTCTCCTTGATTATCAGACTCCCACATGTTCCAGGGAGTGGATGACAGCTTGGCTTCTGAATGTTAGTGTAGGAGTCAATCTGTATACATTGAAAATCTATCACAACTGATAAAAAAAAAATGCCACACTTTTGCTTCTGAACAACAAACTGTAAAACATTGTTTTTCTTTTTTTAGTATGAACTATCAGGCTTTGTCATCTCGTCCCCAATAGTAATTAGTAGTTATAAAAGCACCCACATCTGAATCAAGTGAATCACTGGAGACAGTAAAAGAAGGAATAACTCTGTTCTATAAAATGGTGCAGTGTTACTCTTATACTATTTGATCATTTGATGAACTAGAACATACTATATAAAAAGTCTTCAGACTGACAAGGTAAAATGATGATTCTACAAATATAAAAAATATGTTGTGATATAGACCCCAGTCTGCGGTCTGGCACAGGACTGATCCAGACTCCTGAACATGGATGTCAATGAGGAGGCCTCGGCACTCTATGGGGACCCTGGTAGTGGATCGGTATTTTTCCCTGGTGTAAGAAGGGACTTTGAGAGCCCATCCCATGTGAAGGGATGCTCTCTCAGCCTGGACACATGGGGTAGGGCCTAGGCCTGGCCCAGGATGATATTGTGGAATTTGGGGAGGCCCCATGGAGGGCCCTACCCTCCGTGGGGAGTGGTGGGGGCTGGTGGGGAAATGGAGGAGAGGGGAGGGAGAGGGAGAAGGGAGTGACATGTGAAGCAAGCTTGTTCCTAATTTGAACTAATAAAAAAAATATAAAAAAAAACAAGAAATGTTCTGTGAGAAAGAGAGAGGGGAAAGAAAAATTTAAGTTGGAGTAGAGAGTTTTCAGTCTGATGAAGACAAAATTTGTTCTGGGAAGGAGGTAAGGAAAAAAAAGCTGATAAATGCCCTTGAAAACACTGTCCTTGGAGGCTATGCTTTGATTTGAGGACACATTTGTCAAGATCTAGCACCTTTAATCATCTAAAACAATAGCTAAATGCAATTGTCCTGGTGCTTCTATGAAGCAGCTCAACCTCAAAGCATGCACAAGACTGTGTTTCTATTCTACAATGCTCGCTGTCCTACACCAACTGATACACACGGTAACAATGACCTAATTAGCTTGCAGTTTCTTTAATTTTCAGTTTAAAATGCTACTTATCGAAAAGTCAAATTTGTGAATTACTGCTTAAAATGTTTGGAATTCAGGAATAATAGTTTATGGCTGGCAAGTTGGCTCAGGGGGTAAGGCTTTTTGCCATCATGCCTAATGACCTGAACTTGATCTTTGGAACACATCTAGTAGGGTAGAATCAATTGTCTCAAATATTCCCTGATCACCGTACATGTGAATGGCACATGCCTGCCCACACAAATAACCACTAAATATATGTTAAAAAATACTAACAGTCTAGTAGTCAGTACTAATAAATCTATAGTGAATATAAGCCATTTGTAAGTTATTTATAGGTAACCTTTTATTTATCAAATAGGCATTTTTCTTGTTTCTTAACCTATTAATATGACAAAAACCCTGTATGAATTTGACATTATGATTATTTACACCAACTGTTGAAGAAAACTGCAGTTTAGAAAATGTTTTGTATGATACTGGGAAAGAAATGATGAAACAAAGATTAGACACTTCCCCTGTTGATGCCAAACAGTAACTTCATCCTCATTATGCAGTTTCACTTGAATTGAGTAATATATCAAATGTTAAATACACCTGAAAATAAGTGACAAGTTAGATAGTTAGCCAGATGAAGACAGCCACTCTCAACATATGCATTACAGTTTTTGATCTGACACAAGAGATTTAAGAGATTAAATGTTTATTGAGGTGTCTGGTTTTGGGGAATACAATCCATCCAGGTCTTGAAGGCATGGCCCCTGGTTTGACCTACTTGACAATGGCTGGAGCTTGCAGCTGCTCATGTGATGGAATCATACAAGAGACAGAGAGAAGGACAAGTCATGAAAATAAAATGTAACCTTAAAGCACCTTTCAGAATGCCTGTGTTCATTAGCTAAGTCTCAGGTGTCAAAGTTCTACAATGTCTCCAAACTTTAACACCATGTGAACACTCAAAGCATGAGCCTGTGAAGGAGTCAGTGTGCCAGTGTGGCCTTGTTAGAGGAAGTATGTCACTAGATGTGGGCTTTGAGGTTTCAGAAGCTCAAGCCAGGCCCAGTGGCTCACTCCCTTTTCTCAATGCTTATGGATCACAATGTATAACTCTCGGTTCCTTCTCCAGCACTTTATCTGCTTATGTATTGCCATGCTTTCTGCCATGATGATAATGAAATAAACTTCTGAACCTATAAGTCAGCCTCAATTAAATAATGTTTATAATTTTTTGCATTATAAGAGTTACCATGGTCATGGTGTCTCTTCACAGCAAAGAAACCCAAACCAAGAGAGTGGGCATTGTGCATCTAAGTCATAACAGCATATTCCAAGCAGACTTTCAGTACTTAAAACAAGATGTTCCTTATGCATTTTGGTAGAAATAGTATAGGTAGGAAAATCAGGCTAACCCATTAATAATCTTTTATTTTGCCACAAGTATATGTGTCATTGAAAGATTCTTGTATGGATTTCAGTTTCTTAACATTCACATCAAAGATAATAGTTAATAGGGTTTTGTAAAGGAAAATGAAACCTTCTGCCTTGCAGGGATGCTCCTAATTAAACTCAGGAAGCAGAAAATTTGAAGATTTAAGAAAGTCTGACCAGATACTTTAGGCCCGTCCTTCCTCAATTCAGTTATAAGCAGTAAGGATTGTTGAGAGACACTTTCAAACCGACCATGCTGCTCACATGACCTTCAGATAATCTTCAGACCTGGGAGAGTGTCATAATACTTGAGCTACCTGGAAGTGACATTTCTTCTATTTATGGAGTTGCTTGCACGTTGTTTAATGAGCTCCAGGTTGCTTTGTAAGCTGTTTCTATCTTGGGGAGAGTTTTGGTGATTCAGCTTTCTTCAAACCATTGGTGGTACTTTTGTAAGAAGCCCTACTATACCTGTTGATTCATTAAGTTTAAGTCTGGTCATAACCTACTTTGGTCTGTCATAGATCCCCTATCATGGGTCAGTAGATATTTGTGCATATCTGCCCAGATAGTAAGTAGTGTTATACAAAACTCAAGAATTTAGATAATTTATTTACTCTCTTTGTCCTCTATCTCTCTACCCCATTTCTCTGTCTCCATCCATTGTCTCTGTCTTTCTCTCTTCCTGTGTGTGTGTGTGTGTGTGTGTGTGTATAAAAGGTGTGTGTATATGTGTATATATATTTGATCTTAGACAACTCAGCAGCTAATTATTGTTTTTATTCATTGAAGAATCCACAGTTTGAGAACCTGTAAGATTCTTTGACAAGTGTCTATGTATTTTGTTGGGAGACACAGAGTGTTGCATACTTCACTCATTTCTGTAGTGAAAATACATAATTTGATAACAAGGAAACAAAGACAAATGTAACCAAATACTACAGCTAAACAGTATAAGTTACAAGAGTTCAGGCTATAAAGCAAAATCAATTCATGAGCTTTTTGTGTAAAGCCATTTAATGAAAAGATTCAGATAGCTTAAATTTTGAAAAAGTAAACCACTACAAATACAAGTCAGAAGAGCAATGGAAAGACTTTTTTAATATAGAAAGGAAACACTAGAGAAATATTATTGGAGATTAGAGGTTACCCTTCATAACAATAAAGGGATGAATTAATCACCAAGTCATAAAACTAAGTGTGCATGCACATAGTAATTGAGCCTCAAAGTGTATGGTGTGCATGTTGATAGAATAGAAGTGAGAAACAGATAATTTTACATTTATCATGGGACATTCAATATCAGAAATCAATGGAAAGAAGACAGACAAGCAAAGGAGATGTGAAAGGAGCTAACACCTTTAAACAATGTGAAATAATTGCCACTTGTAGCCCTGGATCATCATTAAGTAACCTACAGGAATGCCACCTTTTCAAATGCAGCATGGAAAAATGCATATCTCTTTCAAAAGCATTCACCATGTAGGAAAGAGAAATATATTCTGGGTCATAAAGTAAGTTCCAGCAAAGTTAAAAGGATCAGAATTATGCAGACCATACTCTTTTACCAAAACATAATTAAAATATGTCACAAACAGTAAGATATCTAGAAAACCTTTGTGTATTTTGAAATTAAACAATGGACTTTTAAATAACCCATAGGTCAAAGACAAAATCAGCAGAGAAATTAAAGTTATTTTGAAACTGAGTAAGTTGAGAATAAATTAAGTAACATTATATAGCATATAAGTAAACAGTGCTCAGATGGTAATTTGGAGGTTCAAAGGCTTGTTTTAATGTTTGCATATAAGTGAAATATGGAATTAAATTTAAAAATATTATTTGAAGATAGACTCTGGTAAATTAGTTAAATATACTATAAAACCTAGACCATCCACCAAAAAATAAACAAGAAGGAATAGAATACAGAAATTAGACAACACAAAAAAGGAATAACCAAAAGCTCAGTGACTCAGATTTACATCTGCAAAATCTAGATACAAAAAGAATTTTTTTGGGTTTTTGTAAATTTATTTCTTTATTTAATTTTTTTAAAATTCCATTTTGCATTCCACCACACTTCTCCCTAGTACCCTGCCTCTTCCCCCCCTCTTGCCTCTGCTCCCTAGCCCACCAGCCCCCATCCACTCCTCTCACAGGGTAAGAACTCCCATGGGGGTCAACAAAGCCTGGCCCCTTAAGTTGAGGCAAGACGAAGCCCTTCCCCCTGCATTAAGCAGAGTATGGCATCCCACCATATGGGATGGGCTCCAACAAGCTTGCTCATGTACCAGGGATAGGTATTGTTCCTGCAGTCATGGACCCCTTAGATAGATCCAGCTACATAATTGTCTCGCACATGCTGTGGGCCTAGTTTGGTCCCATATAGGCTCCACAGCTGTTGGTTCAGGGTTTATGAGTTCCCACGAGCTATGTTCAACTGTCTCTGTAGATTTCCCCTTCATGATCTTGACCTCCCTTGCTCCTATATTTGCTATTCCCTTTCTTCAACTGGGTTCCTGGAGCTCAGTCTAGTGTTGTGGATCTCTACATCTGGTCCCATCAATTACTGGATGAAAGCTCTATGATAACAGGTAGAGTATTCACCAGTCTGATTACAGGGAAAGGCTAGTCCAGGCACCTTTTCCACTATTGCTACAAGTCTTAGCTGGGGTCATCCTTGTGGATTCCTGGGATTTTCTCAGGCACCAAGTTTCTCCTTAACCCCATAAAGGCTCCCTCTCTATTAAGTTATCAAATTCATTGCTCTTCCACTGCATCTCTCCCTGCCTTGGCCATCCTGTTCACTCTTGTTCTTATTTCCCTTCCCCTCTCCCTTACCAACCTCCCAACTCCCACTTTGCCCCAAAGATGTCATGTAATTTTCCTTCTCAGGATGATTCATGTGTCACTCTTAGGGTCTGCCTTGTTACCTAGCTTCTCTGGAGCTATTGATTGTATTCTGGTTGTCCTGTGCTTTATATGTTGTATCCACTTCTGAGTGAGTACATACCATGTTTGCCATGTTTGTCTTTCTGAGTCTGGGCTACCTCATTCAGGATGGTTTTTCTTTCCTACTTTCATACATTTGCCTGCAAATTTCATGGTGTCATGGTTTTTTTGTTTTGTTTTGTTTTGATTTTTAATCTGAGCAATATTCCATTGTGTAAATGTATCACTTTTTTTTAAATCCATTTTTTTGTTGAGGAACACCTAGGTTGTTTTCAGGTAATGACTATTATGAAAAAGGCTGCTAGGAATGCTGTTGAGCAAAAGACCTTGTGGTAAGATTGACCATCCTTTGAGTATATACCCAAGAGTGGTCTCACTGGGTCTTGAGGTATATTGAATCCAAATTTTTTGGAGAAACGACCATACTGATTTCCAAAGTGGCTGTAAAAGTTTGTACTCTTACCAGCAATAGAGGAGTGTTCCCTTTAATCCACATCCTCTCCAATATAAGCTGTCCTCATTATTTTTGATCTTGGCATTCTAACAGGTGTAAGATGGTATGTCAGAGTTATTTCACTTGCATTTACCTAATGATTAAGGATGTTGAGCATTTCCTTAAGTGTCTTTTGGCCATTTGAGATCCTTCCTTGAGAATTCTCTGTGTGGCTCTTTACCCCATTTCTCAATTGGTTTATTTTGTATTTGGATGTCTAGTTTCTTGAGTTCTTTATAAATTTTGGAGATCAGTTCTTTGACAGACGTGGGTTTTGTGCAAATATTATTCCATTCTGTAGGCTGTTTCTTCCTCTTATTGACAGTGTCTTTTGCCTAACAGAAGTTTTACAGCTTGGGGAATTTCTGTTTATCAATTGTTGCTCTCAGTGTCTTTTCTACCGGTGTTTCATTTAAGAAGTGGTCTCCTGTGCCAATGCATTCAAGGCAATTTCCCACATTCTCTTCTATCAGATTCAATGTAACTAGGTTTACATTGAGGTCTTTGATCAATTTGGACTTAAGTTTTATGCCTGGTGAGAGATATGGACCTATTTGCAATCTTCTACATGTTGACATCCAGTTATATAAACACTATTTGGTTTTGATGCTTTCCTTTTTCCATTGTACCATTTTGACTTCTTTGTTAAAAATCAGGTGTTTGTAGGTGTGTGGATTAATGTGGTCTTTGATTCAATTCCACTGATCCACTGTCTGTTTTTATTCCAATACCAAGCTGTTTTATTACAATAGCTCTATAGTAGAGTTTGAAGTTAGGGATGGTGATAGGTTGAAGTTCCTTTATGGTACAGAATTGTTTTTGCTATTCTGGGTTTTTAATTTTTCATATGAAGTTCAATATTGTTCTTTCAAAGGCTGGGGACAATTGTACTGGGATTTTGATGGGAGCTGCATTGAATTTGTAGATTGCTTTTGATAAGATTACCAGTTTTATTATGTTGCTCCTACCTATCCAATAGCATTGGAGATCTTTCCGTTTTTTGATACCTTCAATTTCTTTCTTTAGAGACTTACAGTTCTTGTCATACAGGTCTTTCACTTGTTTGGTTTAGTTGCCTTTGTAGCTGCTATAAAGGGTGATGTTTCTCTGATTTCTTTCTCATCCTGTTTATCATTTGTATATAGAAGGCTACTGATTTTTTTAAGCTAACCTTGTATCCAGCCATATTGCTGAATTGTGTGTCAGCTGTAGGATTTCCTGGGTAAAATTTGGTGTCACTTATATATCCTATAATATCATCTGCAAATAGCAATAATTTGACTTCTTTCTTTTCAACTCCCTTCATCTCCTTTTGTTGTCTTATTTATCTAGCCAGAATTTTGAGTACTATATAAAATGGAGAGTAGAAAGCATTGTCTTTTTTGTTTTAGTGAAACTGATTTTAGTTTCTCTGCATTTAATTTGATGTTGGCTGTTGGCTTGGTGTAAATTGCTTTTGTTATGTTTAGATATGTTCCTTGTATCTCTGATCTCTCCAAGACCTTTGTCATGAAGAGGTATTGGATTTTGTCAAAGGCTTTTTCAACATCTAATGAGACAATCATGCAGGTTTTTTTTACTTTCATTTTGTTTATATGGTGGATTACATTGACAGATTTCTATGTTGAACCATCCCTGTATCTCTGGAACTAAGCCTGCTCAGTCATTGTGGATAGTATTTTTTTATGTGTTCTTGGATTCAGTTTGCCATTATTTTAATGAGTATTTGTATCAATGTAAATAAGGGAAAGAAAGTTCTCTTTCTCTCTTGTATCTTTGTGTGGTTTGGGTTTCAGGGTAACTGTAGCCTCATAAAAGGAGTTTGGCAATGTTCCTTCTGTTTCTATTGTGTAGAATATTTTGACAAGTATTGGTATTAAGTCTTTGAAATTCTGTTAGAATTCTGTACTGGAGCCATCTAGTCCTGGGCTTTTTTTTGGTTGGTAGACTTTTGATGATTGCTTCTATTTCCTTAAGGGATATAGATATTCTTAAATTGTTTATCTGGTCTTGATTTAATTTTGGCATATGGTACCTATCCAGAAAAATGTCCATTTCTTCTAAATTTTCCAACTTGGTGGAGTACAAGTTTTTGAAGTATGAACTGATGAATCTCTGAATTTCCTCATTGTCTGCTGTTATGGCCCCCTTTTCAATTCTGATTTTGTTAATTTGGATATTCCCTATCTGCCTTTTATTAGTTTTGATAATGGTTTGTCTGTCTTGATGATTTTCTCAAAGAACTATTTCTTTGTCTCATCGATTCTTTGTATTGTTCTCTTTGTTTCTATTTTATTGATTTAAGCATTCAATTTGACTATTTTTTGTCATCTCCTCCTGGGTGAGTTTGTTTCTTTTGTTCTAGATCTTTCAAGTGTGCTCTTAATTCTCTAGTGTAGGATTTCTCCAACTTTTTTATGTTGGCATTTAGTGCTATGAACTCTTAGTACTTATTTAATAGAATCCCATAAATTTAGGTATGTTGTACATTCATTTTCATTGAATTCAAAGAAGTCTTTAATTTTTTTCTTCTTTATTTCCAAGATACAGTAAAGAAAGTTTTTTTTAAAAAATAAGAAAATTAAAAAACACTGATAGTTTTTAAAAAGTAGGTAATTAAAATACCAATGAAAACAAGGTTGGTCTGACATAAATCTACAAAAGTAATAAATTATAGATTGATTAATTAGAAAAATGCATTGTAAAAAGATTAATAGTAGGAGAAAACTAACAACTAACATACAGATGTTAAAGAATATTTTGAGTTTAAATCACAATATTCAGAGGTAGTTGAACCACTCAGAGGAAACAAATCCCTCGATTATTATGATTTAAAAATCTGATACATGACTATGAATTTATCTTATGTTCTTTTATTATCAATTATGGACTATTATCTATTTATCTCTGTTATATTAAGATATTTAATTTCTAAATAAAACTATTTTGGTAAAGAAAGCTACACTGCTCTACTCTGGTGAGTATTTTCAGATGTCTGAAGATTATCATGATTCTTGGCTGAAAGAAATGCTTGGTGGTTGAGTATGAGTTCAGTGTCAATAGGACCCTGGGTATTGTCCCCAGCAAGACACACATACTTGTGAGAGAAGAATATTATCATTCTTTTCATACACAACAAATGATAAAATGCTTCCTTGCTTATTTATGAAGCCATTATTAAAAAAAAGGCACAAGAAGCAAAGTCATTACAAAATCAATAAGCAAATAAGCCATTCCAGTTGATAAGCACAGAGGGAAATTTTAACAGAATGAGCACATTAAATTCCTAATTATATTAGATGGACACTTTGCCAGCAACATGGAATGTTTATCTGAGAAATGCAACTTCAGCTAAGCCTTGTAGCACAGATATGATTTGCAGCTGAATAGGGAAGCTGAGGCAGGAGAATCACAAATTCAAGGCCCTCCTGGGTTACTGAGAAAGGTCAGGACTGCCTGTGTAATTCAATGAATTTCACAATTTAAGAGAACTAAAAAAGTTGGGACTATGTTTTAGTAGTAGAAATTTTGCTTAGTATATGTGGGCATATGTGAGGACCTTAAGTTTAGTCTCCATTGTAGAAACAGAGAAAGGGAAAAAGAAAGAAAGAAAGAAAGGAAGGAAGGAAGAAAGAAAGAAAGAGAAAGAGAGAGAGGGAGGGAGAGAGAGAGAAAGGGAAGAAAGCAAAGAGAGAAAGAAAAGGAAGAAAGGAGAGAGATGAGAGTTTACCTTAATATTTAGAAACCACTAAGAAGTATTATGTAACTACATAAACAGGTTAAGTAAGCACATTTCAAAACTTCTATCTGTTACACCACAGTTGTAATAAAATGTTAAGTGTCACGTAAAGTTCAAATGAAGAATAATTAATTTTTTACTAATTTTTGCAATTTTTCAAGTCTGAATCTATTTTCAAGTGAAAATTAAGATATGGTCATACATTTGAACAGAAATGACCAATGAATATATGAAATGATCAGCATGACAGTTCATCTGCAATCTACATACTAAACACCTATGACTTCCCATTGCATGCTCTCTTGGAAAGTTAAGATTAAAGAATCTGACAATGTTAAGTGTTGACAAAATGTGCAATAGCTAGGATTCATAGTCTCTTCTATGGGGATATGAAATAGGTCAAGTACATAGGAAAAACCCTTAGTAATTTCTTAAAATAATGGAAATACTTGTTCTTCTTGACCAAGCACATCTATTATATAATCACATAAGACGAATCAAAATACATGTTTTTCCAAAGATATATCCATGGATATTTTTAGTATCAGAAAGAGAATAAACAAAAGAAATTAATTGTATATACATAGAAAATAGTAGAAAGAGATGCCCTAAAGATATGGAAACAACCTAAATGTTCTGCAGCTGATAAATGTATAATGAAAATAAAGTACAAATAGACAATGTCTTTCTATTTTTTTTAAACATGAAATTGCCAGGTAAATGGTTTGACATAGAAAATATACTGAGTGAGGTAACCCAAACCAAGAAAGACAACACAATGTGTTCTTTCTCATCTGTGGATCCTAGCTTTGATATGTAGATGTCAGTATATAATCTGAAGTACCAAAAGAAACCTGAGATGTAGAAAGGGACCATGTGGGGTACAGGGAGAGAAGGAGCTCTGGAGAGGGCATAATAATAGAAGATGGAATTGTGAATAGGGCAATGAGAAAATGGGGAAATTTAAAGGGTAAAGAGTAGGAAGGCTAATATAGGGGAGAAGGAGGAAGGAGAAATAAGGTTACAGATGCTTGGTGTTTTGTTTTTTAAACAATATTTTCTCACATAATATATCCTGATTACAGTTTCCCCTTCCTCTACTCTTCCTGGTTCCTCCCCCACCTCCCTTCCCTTCAGGATCTACTCTCTTTCTGTCTCTCATTAGGAACAATCAAGCTTCTAAGGGATAACTAAAATAAAATGGAATATAATGAGATAAAACAAAAGATAGCACATCAGTATAGAGTAAAACAAACAAACATAAGAAAAGAGCCCAAGAGGTGCCGCAAGAATCAGAGAGCCACTCCTTCACACACCCAGGAATCCCATAAAAAACAATAAACTAGAAGCTATAATATATATATATGCCAATTGGAATAGTGCAAACCAAATGCATTTTTCAAAGCTAAATGGAAGCGTGTCATTTATAAGCTCACTTAAAAATACAAATACACACAAATATGTGTATACATATTCAAATGGAGTTACATCTCCATGGAAGATGGACTGGAAAGATAGTAAAAGCCAGAGGACCAGGATTTCTACTGCTAGTTTGTATCCCCTAGACAGGATGGGGAAAATGTCACCAAGAAATGTCAACAATGTAAGACTTACTAAGACTGTCATAATGAAAATGTCGATGGACATGCTGGTATGGGTGGGAATTCCACTAGATCATATCCCCAGATGAAGAGCATCAGATGCCCAATGGCTGCTGAGAGGGGGACAATCAGTTTCTTCCAGAGATCAGCTGTGACATTATTATCCAGTCCCAAGTGGGTAGCACTGGATACATGTAAATATAAGCAATGCTAAATGGGGTTAGCAGTATTTATGTATGAATGCATGTATATATGAATATATGAATACATGTACCATGTACAAATGTGTTTTGTATAACAATATTAATTAAAGTCATCAATTGGGAAGGAGAGAAGTGGCATGGGAGTAGTTAAAAAGAAAGGGAGGAGTAAGAGCAATATAAATTAAACTTCATATATATCTGGTTGGTTCTCTGTATAGATGATTTCTACTTCCAAAGCAAAAATGATGAATTAGATATATTAAAAAAAAAATCAGTGGCATGGTTAACCATACAAAAAGAAACCTACTTTTATGGAGCACATTATTAGAACATGTATCTTCTGAATGTCTATGATAGCTTGTACTATCATAGGAAGTTATTAAGCGAGCACTTCTCCAAAGTAAGTGTATCCATAAAAGATATTACCTATACTCAATGGGTAAAAAGTATTTGTTGCATAAGTGTGAGGACCCATGTTCAAAGCCCCAGAAACCCTGTAAAATATCCATGCAGTAGTAAAACTGTCTGCAAGCCCAAAGAGAAAGGAGACAGATGCACAGGAATTCCTGAGGCCCCTGAGCAATTAGTTCAGAATGTGCAGCAGGAATAAACACCCGATAGATCTTTCATCAAAACAATCTGACCTGTGAAGAAAGACATGAGGCTGTCTTCTGGCCATGACATGCATGCCTTGGCTAGTGGGCACCTGCATTCACACGCATAAATGTGTATACACATATGCACACATTTTGCATACACAAAATTATGCTGCCTATGTTAATTATTAACTTTTTTTGCTATCTCAACATAGTTTTAGAATTATGAGTCTAAGGATGGGCAACTTAATGTTTTCCTTTCTTACTGCATGCCTCTGAGAGTTAGCATTCGAATTTTTGAATTTGTTAAAACTACTGCAGAGGGTATGAGAAAATGTTTGGTGTTTCTTCTCTGTGCCATGAATGGTTTACATGGCCTTCCTGTTGTTAGTGAGGTGTGTGTAGTGACTGTGCATCCACTCCTTTCATTTTAAATTAAGAAGCATATTTTTCTCTTTTCTGGATTCTTCTAAATTATTAACATTCCCCATTCTTCATGGTATTTCTTTCAACTCACCAAAAGGAAAAAGGAGGAGAAATGTTCTCTCAAAGGTCACTTTCCCTTCTCACACATAATCATGACACAGAGATGCTCTCTGCGGGGTGAGAAACTTTCATTTGCTTTTGAAAAGGATGAGCTCCTGAGGTTGAAAATGAGGATCTAGTATGAATCCCAGAGAAATAATGAAGAATAAAGAAAATGAAGATGTAATCAAATGTATGTTGAAATTATATTCTAAGTGACTTATATGTTACACCCTTTTAGTGCTAATTATTTTGTGTAGATTTAGGCACATAGAATTAGAGATGATATTTTGTAACTGTGAAAAACAGTATTATACTGAAAACTTCAACAAACCAAATATTTAAATAAAGAGAATGGTTGAATAAATAATAGTACACACTATTTGGAGGAATATATGCATTTATATTGTCAAAGCAATTCAATGTGTTATGTTTTACATTTTAACTATACAACATAATGCATCTTAAATATAACAAAAATACACACTAAACATAAAAACAGAGAAAATTGAAAGTTACCTGCTGGATCTAGGACTGAAGATACAACTTTTTCTTTGTTACATAAGAGGACACTGAATCAATTAAAAATAATTTTGAGGCACTCCTATCTTAACACTCAAATGAGCCATGCCTGGTGGCTCACACCTTTATTCCTAGCACTCAGAAGGTAGAGGCCAGCAGATCTCTGAGAGTTTGAGGCCAACTTGGCTTAAATAGAAGTTCTAGGACATCCAGAGCTACAAAGTGAGACCCATGTCTAGGTTCTCCAGAGAAACTGGCCAAGTAGAAAAGGCTTAAAAATTTGATTCCTGTGATTACAGAATGTCCAGTTTTGAGATTCACAGCCAGCAATTTGGGGACATTAGAGAGATAATAGTATTGTATCTTGTGTCAGTCCCAAATGTTAAGAATGAAAAGAAATGAATTTGTGTTACAGTTTGAAGGCTTCAGGCTTAAGACCTAGGAACACTCAATGCTTCATTCATGTTCAAAGCAAAAAATCCCATGTTCCCAAAGGAATGTTATAATTATTCAGTCCAGAGAGCAGCAAATTTTTACTGCTTATAGCAGTAGAATAACTTTCATTTGGAGAAGAGTATTAATCCTTATAAATTAAATTTTCATCTGACCAATTTTGCTATTTCTGGCTTCATCATTAATTAGCAAATTACTTTAAAATTGGCATATGTTCACTTAGTATTGTATGTAAAATATTTATATTTTCATTACACCTTCACCTTCTTTGCTAAATTCATTACTCCTATAATTACTTCCTCAAAAATATGTGAAAACCAGTGGATTATAAGCTTAGGGATGGTAAGGACGATATTTGTCCTATTTATTTCTATGCCCCAAGGGCTTAGTGTTAAGAATTTATGAGGGGCTGTGAAAATAGCATCATAGTTTTCTGAAATAATGAATTCAAATCAATCAAAGATATTGCTGAGCCATCAAATGAGTCTTTGGGAGAGTATTCTGGTAATCAAGAAATTACTAAAAATGGCCTCATTGAATTCGAACATGCAAACTGCTTCTATGCAAAATTTATAATCTAGAAGTCACTAGTAAAAGACTGTTTTTCAACATCACCACAGAGAACTCATGATACTTTTGAAGAGGAGTACAATGGTGTCAAAGATCTATGCTCCAAACTATCAGCACAGATTGGGACAGAAATACTTTGCATAAAGAAACAGAATTATATTATAACCCCTGTCATAGAGATTGCAACCCCAGGACCTAGGGTATTTCATTTCCCATTCTTTTTCCCTTTCTTAAAAAAAAATTATCCTTCCATTGTATAGTTTTAGCTTCTTTGTCAAAAATCAGAAGTTGGTAGGTGTGTGGGTTAATATCATGGTTTTTAATTCGATTCCATTTGTCTAGTTGTCGATTTTTGTGCCAATACCAAGCTGTGTTCAGGACTATAGCTCTATAATAGAGTGATCCACACTGCCAGAGAAACTAAGAGAGAGATGCATTGTCTCCTAGAGAAGGGGAAAGGGAAAAGATCTCCTGAACTAATTGGGAGCATGGGGTAGGGGAGAGGGAGCTAGAAGAGAGGGGGAGAAGAGGAGGGTAGAAGATTACATGAGAGAGCAGGAAGATCTAATCAAGGAAAGAATAGAGGAGAGCAAGAGAAGAGATACCATCATAGAGGGAGCCATTATAGGTTTAAAGAGAATTCTGGCACTAGGGAAATGTCCAAAGATTTACAAATTTGACCCCAACTAACAATCTAAGCAGTGGTTGAGAGGCTACCTTAAATGTCCTCTGAAATTAAAACTCATGAAATATTTAAGTTTACTAAACACATCATCCAGTCCGACTTGGATGTGCTACAAATTGTTATCTTTTGCGTATTACTTTACTGGTGATCTTACAAGAATATTTAAAACTAGGGTATATACTTATTGACTCATGACTGATTGGTATTCATATTCAATCTTGACACATATGTTCCTTGGGAACATGTTATTAACAGCTCTGACTTGTTTGATGGATAACATTGATTGAGACCCAATGAGTGTGTGATTTCTGTTTATTCACACATGAAGATAAAAAGAAACAATCAAATGCAAACAAAACAGTACAACAAGAGATCTTTGTCATCAGGTAGTACATCTCTTCCATAGAAGAGAATGATAAGAACAAAAGTGAAAAACCTTTGCAAATTAACTGCTTAGTCTTGGTAACTTTTAAAGAAAGTGTCTTAACAATGGATTGTAATTGTAGAAGAGATAGCATCAGACAGTTCCTAAAAGGGACCACTTCAGCTGGGCTCTGTTATTGCTTCTATATGAAAAAGGCAAGTGAACTACAGCAAAAAAAGTGAGAGTCAGATATAGTGTAATTGGTTAAAACATGGCATTTGCCTGACTTAAATCCCTTTTGATAAGCTCAGCTGCTGCTAATAGTTCAGACTCCGTTATTTTGTGACAAAACAATTCTTTGAGTTTTCAGTTTAAGAACTGAATTAGCCTAAGGCTGTAACTCAGTGGTAGAATCAATCCTTAGGTGGACTCTTAAGCATGCTCCAGAGAATATTTTTAGAAAACATTAAAAAAAACATTAACTACTAAATGAGATTGTACGGTCTCATGTACTAGTTTGTGAATGGAAGGTCCCCAAAAGAAGCTCCACATTCAAACAAGCCAAGACCTTCTGCAAAGCTGGCTAACTGGTGAACACGTCAGGGATTGTGGGAAATTTGGAATGTTGCAGAGCCAGAGCCCAGTTACAGTTTATCTTGGGCTATCTCTGTTCACTGAAATTGCCAATTCTTGAACACTTCATTGTCTCACTGAAGATCCTGTGACAAACACATAAAAACATTTTGGAATATAGTCATTTAACAAAACCATAGTTTCCATGAACCAAAGGCTGTCTTCAAATACCATCTTAGGCCTTCTCTGCTGTGATCTAACCTCCAATTTATGTTTTCATATACCTGGAATGTTTTATTAATGACTTCTTAATTCTGTTATTAAAAAAATTAATAACTTAATATAGCCGGGCAGTGGTAGCGCACGCCTTTAATCCCAGCACTCGGGAGGTGGATCTATGAGAGTTTGAGACCAGCCTGGTCTACTAGAGCTAGTTCCAGGACCGCCTCTAAATCTAAAGCCACAGAGAAAGCCACAAGCCTGTCTCGAAAAACCAAAAGCAAAACAAAACAAAACAAAACAAAACAAAAAAACAGCTTAATGTAAATTCTTCAACATTAGAACACAGAATTTGGAACATGTAAATTTCTGTTCTATAGCAGAGGTCACTCATATCTGACTCCAGAATAAATTAGTTTTTTATCACCTTTGAAGTGAAAATTGTGTTTTAAGTAGACAGGCTCAAACTAGTAATACTGAGGCTTCTTTATAATCTTTTTGAAAAATAGTATTTTGAGATCTTTTACAAAAGTACTGTATCTACACCATTCCTGTCACTACATTGCCCTCTGAGTCCAGTGTTCCTACACCCTCAAATTCATGACCTTCTTTGTTATTTTACATAATTTTATATATACATACACACATATATATATACATATATACATACATACATATATACATACATCATTGTTCTTGTGTACTAATTTCCAGGATTGATGACTTCAGACTGGAAAACCTATATAGGAGCTCATCCTTGGAGAGAACCAATCCTTTATCTTCCAGCAGCCATTGACCATCTGTAGCTCTTTGTCTGGGGATACAAACTTGTGGATTCCTTTCATCCATATTAGTGTGCCAACTCTTATTGTCATTATGTCAGTCTTGTTCAGGCAACCGTATTGTTGACATTTCATGGGTATATCCTCCATGCTATGTCTAGAAGACACTATCTACCAGCAGGTATCCTGGTCGTCTGGCTCTGATCATCTATCCATCTTCTTACCTTGTTGTTCCCTTAACTTTAGACATAGGGATTGCATTATAGATCTATCAGTTGGCGTTAGGGACCACATGGTCAATTATTTACTGCATTTTGATGGGTTGTAGATCTCTGATAATCTCCAGCTGTTGTAAAAATAAGCTTCATTGATAAAAGGGAAAAGCTACAATTACTTGTGGGTATCATGACAAGTCTATAGAATACACTTCAAAATAACTTTTGTTTAGGAAAATGGCAATAGTAGATTCTCCTTTAACAACTCTGAGCTCTATACCCATGGTTAGTTAATTAGGTTTGCAGTACCAAGTATGAGTTCCTTCATATTTAGTGAACCATAAATCCAACTAGGCAGCTGTTGGTTACTCACAAGATACAAGCGACACTATTGTACTGTTTGGGATCTCTTGATGTTCTGGTCATTGTTGTGATGCATAAGCTTTATAGCTATATAGGATTACTGATTGCTCCTCTCCTTTGGCAGATTTCATAGCATCTTCTAATACTATGAGAGCCAGTCCTCAGGCAAGAAGTTTCCAAGTCAGTTCCAGCCCAAATTCCTTCAAGACCTATGTCTGAAGTGCATGATGTCTTCAGCAACAGGGACTGACCTTCAAATTATGGAAGGTAACCAAGAATATTGGCAGAAGTGCATGTTATTTTGGGTGGTTCATGTTCCCCCAACCAACAAGTCAAAGGGAGGCTTCCCATGCATGCCACCAAGGTTTTTGTAACTTAGTATATGGCTCTTGGTAGAGGGTAAATTCACCCAATGTGGCATAACTTCATTTAAAAGTGTGTGTGTGTGTGTGTGTGTGTGTGTGTGTGTGTGTGTATGTGTGTGTGTGTGTGTATTCTACATATATAAATCTATAAAATACACATTTACATATGCCATATAATATATACATTAGATATATATTAGATACATGCATTGTATAGTGTATACATCTACTTTAAGCTTATAAAATAACATGTTTCCCCATGAACTTTTCCTTTTTTTTTTGAGGCAGGGTTTCTCTGTGGCTTTGGAGGCTGTCCTAGAACTAGCTCTTGTCAACCAGGCTGGCCTTGAACTCACAGAGATCTGCCTGCCTCTGCCTCCAGAGTGCTGGGATTAAAGGCATGTGCCACCACTGCCCAGTTTCCCTATGACTTTTTCAAATATCCTTTATATATCCAGCCTTTCTATTACCCTACCTTCTCAATGCAGTTAAAGTTCTCCACCATTTTTCCCATCACCCCCTTTGTGGAACCTGTCTTCTAACATCCAGCTCTTTAAGTGTTCCTTCTACTTCCTCCCTGCTATGACCCCTCTAATTCCTGGCTTCTTTGGCTATTTAGATTCATATTTGTATCTAAAGATTCAGCCTTTGCCTTTCTTAAAGTGATTTTATTTTGATTATATAGAGGATATTCGGAAACACAATATACACAGACTTTTAAACTCACATTACAGTTAAAATATTTGAAGGTTTTCACTGAGAATTCTTGCTTTGCCACCAGGCAAGGAACCTATTGGAAGTATGCTGTACTTTGTATCCATGTAGGAAGTAAGCAGGGAAATTTCAGCTGCTTATTTTAGCATAACTCCTGAGTATTTCCTCTTTTTCCCTTGCATTCCCAAAACATTTTTGATGAGTTAATTATCATTTCCAAGTGAGGAATATCTTGGTCCAATAAATGATACTGGGTAAATTGAATCACTGTGATTATCATCTAGATGTGTCTAATTAGTAATTAATGTGTTTAAAATTCTAATAAGATGGAAATGGTCAAAGAGAGTAGAGATATCCTCATCTACTGCAATGATATTTAATAACTTATGCATGCATGATCTCCAAACCCAACAAAAATTACAGCTTGCTAGAGCACAAATTTTATTGAAAAATTGTGAAGTACTGTTAGTGTCATACTCCCTGAACACAATGGACTCAAAATGTGCTGAAAGAAAAGGCAAAAAGTACAAACAGGAGACAAGAGTCAGGCAAGGTAAAGAGTGGTTTTTATGTGTGAAAAATAGGGGCTTGAGATAATCCCACAGCAGTGTGTCCCTCTGAACATAGGAGGCCAATCCTTTTCTCCTCTCCCTTCTCCTCCTTTTCTTAACCCATTCTTTGCCTGGTCTCATTTCTGTTCTCTTCCCCTTCCCATTCTTTGGCTTTCTCCTTCTGCCTTTTTTGGAAGACTCTTGCATAGAATACTGAAGGGACATGCTCAGTCTGAGATCCTTCTTCATGCATTACATGTCCAATGAGGCAGAGCAGAACTCCTGGGCACAGAATTCACATTGTAATGAGACAATAAGCAGAAAAACATGTCTCTGGCTCACCTAGGAGACTGGTCAGATGATTTGGGGCTGACTCTTTGCATTTTCTTTCAACAACAACAAAAACTTGAACATTCAGCGGTCATTTAAAGGAGATGCAGCTTTCTGCTGTTAACATTTCTATCAGCTTACAATACCACTGTGGGGTGTTTTTATTGGTCTGCCAACCTCAGGTTTTAAATTCTAAGCCAGTCTCTAAATGAGTACTCATATTCATTATAATTAGCCAGTCTATAAACTTCTTCATTCTTGCTATATCAGTGGGACTGGGAGATGAAATGGAGAAAGCCACATTATAGCATACTAAAGAGCATCAAATCCACAACTTCCTTAAGATGTCAAAACCACCCAAACTGAATATCACTGGTTAATGAAAGAAACTGCTGCAGCTGTCCCTTTAATTGAGATTATTTCATCTAGGACTTCTTACAAAATTTTCTTCACAAGTTTACCAAGAAGTTAATTAGGGAGACTGAGGCAGTAGGGTTATGGCAAGTTGGAACCACCTTGAACTACATACACAAAATAAAATTGGATTGCTTTCATAACAACAGAAGTGGTACACTAGAAATTTTTTAAATTTATTTATTAGTTCTAGTTAGGGAACAAGCTTGTTTCACATGTAAGTCCCTTCTCCCTCTCCCTCCCCTCACCCCCATTCCTCCTCCCCCATGCCCAGCCTACCCCCCACCCCATCCACCCACCACTCCCCAGGCAGGGTAGGGCCCTCAACGGGGGCTCTGCAAAGTCCACCAAATCTTCTTGTGCTGGTCCTGGGCCCTTCCCCATGTGTCCAGGGCCAGAGTGTAACCATTCAAGTGGGATGGGCTCTCAAAGTCCCTTCTTGAACCAGGGAAAAATACTAATCCACCACCAGAGGCTCCCTGGAGTGCAGAGGCCTCCTTATTGACACCCATGTTCAGGGGTCTGGATCAGTCTTGTACTGGCCTCCCTGACAGCATCTGGGGTCAATGTGCTCTCCCTTTTTCAGGCCAACTGTTCTTGTGGGTTTCTCCAACCTGGTACAGACCCCTTTGCTCTTCATTCCTCCCTCTCTTCAACTAAATTCCCAATTTCAGCTCGGTACACTAGAAATTTGAGGTAAGTTTTCTATAACTCTTGTGTCTTCAGGTAAGGAAGAAATAACTCATTTTGATTAGCTTGATTAGCAACACTAACAGCCCAGGCTTTTTGTTCATAAAGTCTCTTGACAAGAACAGGAAAATTAAATCAGTAACACAAGTGTTGTGTAGTTAATTGCCCCAAATTGGTGACTGACTTTTGTAGACTATAATCCAAGTGTCACACCTTAGCTGTCACGAGGCATCTATTAGCTTTGATTTCTTCACCTATGGCATACAAAATGGTCATGATTGATTGATCTGATTTCATTGTATCATTGTGAGAGTTAAACTAAACTTTGCATCTAAACACCACCCCACCCATTTTGACAAAGGAAAATGTTGAAAAGGAATTTTCATTGCAAACACACATATACACACACGCGCGCGCGCGCGCACACACACATACACACACACACACACACACACACACACACACACACACACAGCATAAAGTTAATAAAAACCTAATCTGCAAAATAGAAAACCTCCATATTACTTAGTTTTAAGTTAGTGTTCATGGGGCAGCCACATTTTTCATTTTCTTTCATTTTCACCTAAAGCTTTTATTCTAGCTATTTGTGTGGTGGCCACAGGGATGCACTGTGCTTCTGTCAAAAATCTTCTCAGAAGAATTATCATTTGTTGATGGGACATTTATACTAGAGCTTAAACTGAGGGCTAGTCCAGGAAGAGAGTCGACTGAGCAAAAGAAACATTTAGAGCTGAGATAGTGAGATGGACTTTCTGAATGGAAATCCCTTCCCTGGCCAGTCTCAAACCTGTACATCTCATCAGTAGTAGAGGTGGCATCACTCACTGCTAATGGAAGTTACAAGCCTGAAAGAGAAATTGGCTATAAAAACACAATGGGAGGTTCAACAAATGATTTTTGAGAAGGTCCTTGTTTTTGTAGAATTCTATTTGACAGTAGTTTCACTTTGACTCCGGATAAATGATGAATTGTGTGACATAGCTGTCCCTTGGAAAACCAGGCAGAAGATTGCTCCAGTAAATAAAAAATCTTTCTTTTCACTTCAAAAATCATTATCATGACCACTGAAATTATTTCTAATTCTATAATGTGATCTTTTCAAAACATTGATTTACAGTTTTGCATTTTCCTCCATAGCTGGAAGGTGAGACAAGGGAGCCACCCTCTAGTCTCTTAATTGAGCTAGTGCACAGAGCACAGCACAGAGCTCAACTGCTGATAAAATGTCTCAAGGCCCTTCTAAGAGTTTGTCCTTTTCAGAGTTCTCGTTATACCGTGGTGTATTGCAAAGGATCAGAGCGCAAAACTCTTCAGCATAAAAGAATAAACCCTAGATTTCAGAAACATTCAGGATTATCTTTAGGACATTTCCCAAGACTTGGAAAGAAATACATCAACTGTAGCACAAGAATAGTCTATGTTTGAAGCTTCGGCAGAAAGACAGGCCAATGAAGACATATGACGGGCACGTTTTCTCCTCAAATACGGGAGCTGTTTTGACATTTCCCTTTTTGCTATAATATAATGCGCTTTTAGCATCAGAGTGGAATCCTCTCAGCATGAAGTCATTTATCACAAGACTAAATGTGTGAGCTGACTTACTTCACTCTGCTTCTCAGCAGAACTTTGGTAGATGCTGAAATGAATAATTTTAATAGAGATTGGTGCTAAAATTCTGATCATAATCCCTTTATCCAATTCCAGCTCCAGTTTACTGACACGTCTTCCATAAATTTCTACTCTCAACCAAAGATGCTTTTGTGGCTTACATAGTAGCTTTGTGTTTTATTTTTAAATGAAGAAAAAAAAACTAATGCATCTATTAATATAAATTGTGTCCATTTTGAGACACTATATGTGAAACATTCTGCAACATGTTATACTTAGTTCTCACTAGTACCCTGGCAAGGTTACATTTATTCTCATTTTAAAGGTGAAGAAACTAAATGACCATAGTCACAATACAAACCAAGATCTATGTAGGATAGAGTTTAAAAGGAAAAATAAACTCCCCAGCTTTTCTGTAGACAAATATGATTAGGAAAATAATGAAATGAAATATAAAGTAGAAGAATTCCACATTAAAATAGATTAAATGTATTTCTCTATTTCTCTTGCTAATAACAGTGGAAAAGCTAAGGAGATACAGATTAAAATCTTCATGAGTCAAGAGGTACTGTGGAATTGTATTTCCTGGCTTGTCTTTTGGCATCATGAATCCTAGAATGGAGTTGTTGAAGGCAGCAACTCAAAAATACTAAGTGTACAGATAAAACAAGAAAATGACAATAATTTTTCTACAGCCAAAGGACTTCCATGAGATATATTAATAAAACAGTCAGCATTGAAGCATTATCTATCCTATTTGCCTAAATAAAATATAAAATGCTGCACACCCCCACCATTACTCTGACTAGTACAGACTACGATGGTTTTTGTTTTTCATTTTTTTGTGTGTGTCAATTTGACAATCTATTATTACCTGGGAAATATGTTTTAATGAGGGGTTGTCTAGATTAGGTTGGTGTTTGGGTATATCTATGGGGGTTTGTCTTGACTGTGTTAATTACACTGGGACAAATCCCTCCACCCTAGGTGGCTTCATTCCCTAGGCAGTAGATTCTGAACTATGTAAAAATGGAGAAAGCAAGCCAAACACAAGCATACATGCATTAATTCATTATTAACTCACTGTTTTTTACTCTTGAGTGTGGATGCACTGTGTACAGTTCTTTCTCACTCCTGCTGCTATGATTCCCATGCCATCATGAAGTGTAACTTGAAATTACAAAACAAATAAAGCTTCTCTCCCTTAAGTAGATTTGTCGGTTGTTTTTATCACCGTTATAGGAAATGAAATTAATGAAGAATTTAAGCAGATATCACATATGCCAATCAGTTCAACGTACTACTTGACCACTTTGATGGGATCAAGTCTTGCCAGATAATACATTGTAGAAGATGGTATCATCAGGAGCTGCACTTTCATTCCTCTAAGTGCTGAAACTTTCTATTTCTGTGAGATATACTGAAGAGCCTTACATTTTATCTTCAGTTTCTTCTTATCATGTTGAGATAGTGCCACAGGAGGACTAAGGATTACATAGGAATTCCTACATATCTCAGAAACAATAACACCATGTACCTTGATATAACTGGAAGAATATCAAGTTTTACCAGTCTTCTCTCTAGAAAGTTACTGGTGGAAGACAAGTGATGACCAAAATCTCTAACTCCCATTCAACAGCATTAAGGAGATCCCACACCTGGATATCAATAGAAGCTGAATGGGGAACCTTTATGGTTGCATTCACCTAGCAAAAATGAAGAGCCATAACTTTCTTTAGAAACCAGAGTAGAGCCCATGGAAGACAGCTAAAATAGAAATTTAAGATTTAGAGTCTCATGTCATAATGTAGTCAGAGTTTCAGTAAAATCTACTTGTATTTTCAGGAACATGCAATAGCTCAAAGTAAATCGATGCAAGCAACATTAGTAGACTCAAGTATGGGAAATAATAAATTAGAATTACCTAAAAAATACTTTAAAGACCTCATAACAAAAATGCTGTAACAAGTAAGAGTGATCATGCTTGCAACTAATAAAAGATAGAAACTCACTACCAGACATGGACATTTTGAATGAAGCATGCATAAAGGAAAATCAAACTGAATGTTATTTTACCTAAAATAAAATATTTAGCAGTTAAGCCTTTGTATGAAATAGACTAATGGGAAAGATATTAATGAGCTTGAAGGAAGAAGAATAGAAATGATTCCACATGTACAACAGTGAAAAAACACACTTTAAACAAACAGCTTTCATGCATGTTGGTGTATATCAGTACTCATAAGCCTGAGGCAGGAATTCAATGAATTAGAGGGCAACCTGACACAGTTTCAGAACCCTGTCTCTAAACAAATAATTAACTACTACTGTAATAAAATATATAATAAGTATAATATGTAATACATAATAATTATAAAATAATAGAATAGTCTTGTCATAATAAATTCAGAAGAAGAAAAGAAGAAGTAATTGAAGAAATAGTTAAAGAAATAAAGACAGAAAACACCCCCAATTTGGTAAGACATATAAACTGACAGTTACAGAATCAAAGAGGCACCTATCAACTATAAATCTAAAAGAAGTCAATTCTGAACATGAACAAAGAAGTCTTAAAAATAAGAAGAAAATAGCATCTTCTAAGATAAAATAGCACAAATTTGAGTAAAAAATAATATGTCATAGTAAAAAAGCAGCATCATATTCCATATAAAATTGTCACCTTGGAATTCCACAGGGAAAAAATATACGTGAGTATAGACATTCTCAAATGAGAGCAACTAAGAAAATGTGTTGTTAGAAGACCCAGCTCAAAAGGTTAAGAAAGCTATTTAAATATAAATGATATAATATTTCAAAATGAGACTTGAAAATCAGAAATAAAGAAAAATCAATGGGAAAAATAAAAATTGTCAATTAAAACGATAGTTTCTTTGTCCTCTGAATTTCTTATATTTGACATTTGAAGCAATGACAATACTCTCTGCTGTAGCTCTATACTTAAATGAAGAATACATGAAAGGAATTTACAATGAAAGGAAATAATTCTATACTAAGAAGGTAGAAAGAATGACTTAATAGATTGTGATGATTTTTCAGTTTGTAATATCTAGAGCCACTAAGAGGATATACAAAGTGATAAACTTAAAATCACAGATTTCAAAATGTCATTGAAATAATACATCGATGACAGAGAACCTTAAAATAGAAACACATGGAATAAATGGGGATACTGCCAATGAAACACAAAATTAAGTTTAAATTCTTAGCTGTTCGCAACCACATTGAACACAAATAATAAGATATACCAATTAGAAAATAGATTGGCAGTTGTGTTGAAAACTAAAGCAAGATCCAATACAAATTTATATGATTTCATATAAGATGAATCAAAATTGGAACAAGGTAAATCAATTGAACATTAATCCAATAAATGGAAGCTATGACTATATCAATATGTGATAAAAAATGTCTTTGGAGTAATGAAGATCCTAGACTGAGAAGTAGCATGTTGACAAACTGATTTGTTATTATAATCAGAACTAGTTATCCTTGATGTGGATGAACCAAATAGTACAACAGTAAATTTTGTAAAATTAAAACTAGTCAAACAGAAAAGAGAAATAGAAAAATATATGAATCTATTGGGACAACTTAACACTGCTTTCTAAAAGTAATTCATAAATAGAAAAGAATCAGCAAGCATGAATTTAATACCATTAAAATTTCCTGTACAATATTCCTGGACTTCACTATTTAATAACATTGAATACACATTAGCTTCCAGGTTCTACATGAGAAATACCAAGACTGGCCATATGATAAAAGAACAAGCTTGGTAAAAGGAAATGCTTCAAGAAACTGAGAAGACTTGAAATCAAATAAAACATAATTAATAACAGCAAATGCAATAAACTTGGAAAACATTTGCAGAAATATAACAGGGAAATCTTCAAACATTTGGAAAACAACAACACATTTTGAATAGTTCATGGTTCAAAGAGGAAATGTCAAGGGCAATATAACACTATCAAACTAAGTGAAAATGGAATACAATAAACCAATATTTGTGTAATACAGCTAAAACTTGACTGTTCGGAAAATTTATTGTAGTAAATGTATGCAAATAAAAAAGAGGTAAATGAATGATCAAAGCTCTGTTGAAAGGGATGTAGGGAAAATAGCAAAATATCACCAAGTCTGCACAGCCTTGGAAAACAAGACAGAATCCTTCCCAGTCCTTTTCATTAAGTCAGTATTACACTGATTGTCTGATTTGTGTAAATAAAAAATACAAGAAGAGAAACACTGTCTCAAAAACCAAATATATATATATGAAGGATTGGGAAACAGAGGAAAAAGCACCTGAGAACAAGAATACAATGGTAAGAGTTTCTTTTCTAGTTCTCCAGAGAAGCAGATGGGGGAGATAAAGACAGAGACAGAGACAGTTAGACATACAGACAGTCACAGACCGACAGACAGAACTCACATATGTGATAGAAATTAAATCACTGTGGGATCACTTTATGATATGTTATCTGCAAACTAAATGGCTAGGAAAATCAGTAGTATAAATCAAACTAACTTTGAAAATCAGAAACCTAAGTATCACTGACTGAGAATAGGAAAGAAAAGATACCCAACCACAAAAGAGAGTCAATTATTTGTTTTGCTTTTTTTCCTGTTTAAACCTACAACATATTAGATGGTGTTCACAAACACTGGAGATGACTATTTACTTTTCTTAGTTCAATAATCCAAAGGCTAAGGTCTTCTGGAAATATTCTCACAGATACACATTAAATGTTTATCTCACTGAGGATCACTTAACCCAAGCAAATATAGCATCACAGTTATAAATGAACTTATGAATACACATGTAAAATATTTAGCAAAACATTAGCAAACTAAATTTTAAGTAGATGAAAAGAATTACATGGTGCTCACTTTGGCAGCACATATACTAGAATTAGAGCAATACAGAGAAAATCAGCATGGCCTTAAGAAAGGATGAGACACAAATTCATGAACTGTTCCAAATTTTTTGCAAGTATATGGATAAAACTCCAAAAATCTTATTGAATGAGATAATACAGACTGAGAAAGTAAAATATTACATGTTCTCTCATTGGAGGCTGTTAGCTCCAAATCTTCAGATGGGAGCATATATCCATGAGTAATTCCAGGAAAGTAAAAAGGGACAATTATCAAGGAGGAGAGGTATGGGAAAGCAACAGAGAAGGAAAAAACAGGATACAAGTGAACAAATTGTTTTCCATCAAAATGGGAAAAAGTGAGCTCTAACTAGGAGGGGGAGGGGATTATTAACAGAGAAGAGAGGAAGGCAAAAATAACACTAACAACTTTGGAACAGTCATAAGGAATTAAACTACCTTAAATGAAACACAGGCACACACACACACACACACACACACACACACACACACACACACACCTACCTCAGCTGGACTAACTAACTAGCTGTTTAGCCTGGACCCTACACAAAGAAGTTTAGGAAACTAAGAAAGTTGAGAAAAGGAGAAATGTTCATACCTAGTGAAGAAAAACCAATTAGTTGACCAGTGCCAGTGGGTCAGCCTTGAAAACATATACACAAGCAAAACAATAAGGACTGAACAGGTATTGTGTTTGCATGTATACATATACACAGATTTATTTGTGTGTGTGTGTGTGTGTGAATGTGTGCGTGTGTGTGCGTGCACACAAACATACACATAAGAACATACAGTAACAATTAGTGCAAAAAGAGGCCATGGTTTTGATAGAGACTGGAAAGTGCATATAGGAACTTGGAAAGGAAAAATGAAAGAAAGATAGGTTGTAATTATATTATGTTCTGCACAATGATAACAACAAAAAATAAAAAATGAGTGAAATAGGCATTTCAACTGATGAAATAAAAAAAATCAACTATTGCTAATACCAAATATTGGACAATATGTAGAGAATAATAGAACATGAATACACTTTGGTGAAAATATAAAATAGCTAAGGCATTTACAATATTTTGGCAGTTTGTTAAAATCTGAGGATAGAGTCATGATGCATAGTCTAGAAATTGAACTCTTGAACATTTACCTAAGAATAATGGAAACATATTTCCACAGAACCTGAGCATGTATATATGTTAACTTTATTTGTAATAATCTCCTAACTACCTGCCTTGGGTCCAGCCTCTGGCTGCCCACTCTAGGAACTCCTGTCCTGGGGTCTGCAGGCTGATTGACTTGGCCCCTGAGGACTAAGCAACCCTGAGTCTGCTGAGATCGAGGGGCTACTCCTGTTCTGGCACAGGAGGTTTTTCTTGGTAGCATACTGTCATAGTTAGGGTATTTATTGCTGTGAAGAGACACCATGACCATGGCAACACTTATAAAGAAAACATTTACTAGGGGTGGCTCACTTAAAGAGTTTTGGATGTTCAGTCCATTATCATTTTGATGGCGTTCATGGCAACATACAGGCAAATGTGGTGCTGGAGCTGAGAGTACAAAATCTTGACAAGAAGGCAGCAGAAGTCATCTGACAGTCACACTGAGGGATGCTTGAGCAAGAGACCTCAAAGTCCTCACAGTGACACATCTTCTCCAACAAGTCCCTACCTCCATATGTAACCACTCCCGTTGAAGGTCATTTTTTCAAACTACCACACATACAAAGTCTAATTGGGGCATTCTCCCCCCCCATTACTTGGTGATTTGATTCATATTCCTTTCCTATGTATTTTAGGAAGTTTCTCTAATGGTTAGGTTTTCATATGATTATGAAATGATCTTTATTCTTAGTTGTCACTTCCTATATTCCTTCTTTTACTCTTCTTTACACCCATCCCTATTTAATCCCCCTTTTCTAGTTTACCTTGCCTGTTTATAATACCCTGTTTTATTTCTTCTTCCTTGAGAGATCCCTTCCTAACTCCTAGTCACTTAGTCTATACATAACTCTGTGATTATGTGTATTGTAGCAAAATACTAAAAGCTTAAAAGTTTAAATACACTAATAGGAAAAAACAGCAGTTCTCTGATTTTTGCCTGAGACGAAACACCAATCATTTTCTCATACCCTCTTCTGATCTTGGTCTGGATTACTTCACTCAGGATGATTTTTTCTCTTCCCAAAATTTTAATTGTCTTAATATCTGAATATATATCTGTCAGTGTATGGAAAATCTAGACTGTTTCCAAATTCTGACTTCTCTTAACAGAGCATCAGTGAACATGAACGAGCAAGCGTCTCTGTGGTTGGTATACAATCAGTCCTTCAGGTATATGCCCAAGAAAGCTGTAGCTGGAACTTGAGGTACATCTATTCCCAGATTCCCAAAGGAACCATCATACTGATTTCCACTGTGGCTGTATAAATTTGCATTTCCACTAACAACGAATGAATCCCTTACCAAACATCCTCAACATCATGAGTTACTATTTGTTGTATTGATCACAATGGTCAGTCTGACAGAGATTTATTTCTTTAAGTGTTTCTCGGCCATTTGTGTTTAATATTTTGAAAATTCTCTGTTTAGTTCTGTGTAACATTTCTTTAAAAAATTGGGTAACTTGTTTTCTTGATGTTCAGATTTTTTAGTGCTATGTATGATCCAGATACTAACCCTTTTTCAGTTACATAATTAGTAAAGATCTTTTTTCCATTCTGTAGGCTGCCACTTTGACAAAATGAGGTGACCTTTGCCACACAAAAGTATGTTGTCCTCAAGAGGTCCTATATATAAGTTGTTCATTTTAGTACCTGTGCTGTATCCTGTTCAGAAAGTTCTTTGCTGGGACAGTAATTGCCAAACTATTCCCTAATTATTCTCTCATCAGATTCAGGATTTTTAGCCTTATGTTAAGGTTTGCAATTGAGTAGTGTGGAAAGTGATAAATATGGATATATTTGCATTCTATTACATGAAGCTATTCAGTTTGGTTGGCACCATTTGTCGAAGAGGCTGTATTTTTTCCAGTATGTATTTTTGGATTACTTGTCAAAAATCAGGTTATTAAGGGATGTGTGGACTTATCTCAGTGTCTAGAATTTGATTCCATTGATAAGTATGTCCAGTTTTTTATTATCAGCATGCTGCTTTTGTTTTGTTTTGTTTTTTGTTTTTTTTTTTCTTTAATAGTTAACCCTGTAGAACAATTTGAGAGCAGTGATGGTGATACCTCACATGATCATGTAACTATTCATGATATTTTTTAGCTGTACTATGTTTTTGTTTCTATATGAAGATGAGATTATTTTTCTATGAATTCTTCACAATTTCTATGAACAATTGTGTTGGAATTTGGTGGTATTGCACAGAATTTGTACATTGCTTTTAGTGAGATGACCATTTTCACAATATTAATCTTGAGCTAACCCTTACACATGGGATATATTTCAATCTTCTGGTGTCTTCTTCAGTTTCAAATTTAATTCTTCAATATTTAAAGCTTTTATTGTACAAGCCTTATTCTGAATTGTTTAGAGTTATCCCAAGATATTTTTGAGGCTATTGTGAAAGGTATTGTTTCCCAAATATGTTTCTTTGTCTGTCATTTGTATATAAGAAGGCTACTGATTTATTTGGGTTAATTTTGTAACCGACTAATATTTTTTTAAATGTTTATCAGCTGTAAAAGTTTCTTGGTGGATTATTCAGGGTCACATGTATAAAAATCACATTATCTGCAAATAAAGATATTTTTTGTATTTTTTATTAGTTCAAATTAGGAACAAGCTTACTTCACATGTCAATCCCTTCTCCCTCCCCTCTCCCCAGCTTTCTCCAACCCATAACCTGCCCCGGACACCATACACCCTACACTTGACAGGCAGGGTAGGGCCCTCGACAGGGGCTCCCCAAAGTCCACCACATCATCCTGGACTGGGCCTAGGCCCTCGCACATATGTCCAGGCCAAGAGTGCATCCCTTCATATGGGATGGACTCTTAAAGTTCCTTCTTACACCAGGGAAAAGTACTAATCCACTACCAGGGGCCCACAGAGTGCAGAGGCCTCCACATTGACATCCATGTTCAGGGGTCTGGATCAGTCCTGTACTGACATTCCAGACATCATGTGGTTTTTCTTTTTCAGTTTGTTTATATGGTGGACGTATATAGAACCATCCATGCATCCCTGAGATGAAGCCTACTTGATCATGATGGATGATTTTTCTGATGTGTTCTTGGATTCGATTCACCAAAATTTTGTTGATTATATTTGCATTGCATGAGGGATATTCGTCTGTAGTTCTCATTTTTAGTTGTAACTTTGTCTGACTTCGGTATCAAAGTGATTGTAGCCTTGTAAAAAGAGCTCGGCAATGTCCCTTCTGCTTCTATTGTGTGGAAAAATTTGAGGAGTACTGGTATGAACTCTTGTTTGAATTTCTGATAGAATTCTGCAGTGAAGCCATTTGGCCCTGGGCTATTTTTTGGTTGGGAGGCTTTTGATGACTGCTTCGATTACATTAGGGGTTATAGGTTGGTTTAAACTGCTTATCTCTTCTTGATTTAATTTTGGTAAGTGATACCTATCCAGAATATTGTCCATTTCCTTTAGATTTTCGAATTTTGTGGAGTACAGGTTTTCAAAATATGACCTGATAGTTCTCTGGATTTCCTCAGTGTCCGTTGTTATATCCCCCTTATCATTTCTGATTTTGTAGCATGCTCTCTCTCTGCCTTTTGGTTAGTTTGGATAGAGGTTTCTCTATGCTGTTGATCTTCTCAAAGAATGAACTCTTTGTTTCATTGATTCTTTGTAATGTTTTCCTAGTTTCTACAGTATTGATTTCAGCTCTCAGTTTGATTATTTCCTGGTGTCTACTCTGGGGTGAGTTTGCTTCTTTTTGCTCTAAAGCTTTCAGTTGTTCTGTCAGTTCTCTAGTGTGACTTTTCTCCAGTTTCTTCATGTGGGCACTTAGTGCTATGAAATTTCCTCTTAGCACTGCTTTCAGAGTGTCCCATAAGTTTGGGCATGTTGTGTCCATATTCTCATTAAATTCTATGAAGTCTTTAATTTATTTTTTTATTTCTTCCTCAACCCAGAAATGGTGCAATTTGGTGTTATTCAATTTCCACGAGTTTGTAGGTTTTCTGCAATTTGTATTGCTGTTGAACTCTAACTTTAAAGCATGATGATCTGAGAAGATACAGTAGGTTATTTCATTTCTTTTGTATCTGTGGAGGTTTGCTTTCTTGCCAAGTATGTGGTCAATTTTAGAAAAGGTTCCATGTGACACTGAGAAGAAGGTATATTCTTTTGTGTCTGGATGGAATGGTCTATAGATAACTGTTAAACCCAGTTGGGTTATAACTTCTGTTAGACCTTTGTTTCTTTGTTAAGTTTCTGCCTGGTGGTCCTGTCTAGTGGTGAAAGTGGGGTGTAGAAGTCTCCTACTATAAGTGTGTGTGGTTTTATGTGTGGTTTGAGCTTTAGTAATATTTCTTTTACAAATGTGGGTGCCTTCGTATTTGGGGCATAGATGTACAGGATTGAGACTTCATCTTGATGGACTTTTCCTATGATGAGTATGAAATGCCCTTCTTCATTTCTTTTGATTGATTTTAGTTTGAAGTCTAATTTGTTAGATATTAGGATTGCTACACCAGCTTGTTTCTTGGGCCCATTTGATTGGAAAATCTTTCCCAACCCTTTACTCTGATGTAACACCTGTCTTTGAAGTTGAGGTGTGTTTCTTCCATACAGCAGAAAGATGGATTCTGCCTTCCTATCCATTCTCTTAGCCTGTATCTTTTTATGGGCAGTTTAAGACCATTGACATTGAGGGATTGTCCATTGGTTGTTCATTCTTGTTTGTTTTGGATTTACTGTTGATGGTGTCATTGTGTGTGTGTTTTGCCCTCCTGTTTCTTTCCGTTTTTGGTAACATTGGATTATCTATTGCCTATGTTTTTGTGAGTGTAGTTGGTTTGGAGTTTTCCTCCAGAACTTTCTGTAATGCTGGATTTGTGGATATGCATTATTTAAGTCTGGTTTTGTCATGGGATATCTTGTTTTCTCCATCTACAGTGATTGAAAGTTTTGATGGGTACAGTAGTCTGGGCATCCATTCTCCCTTAGTGTTTGAAGGATACCTATCCAGGACTTTCTGGCTTTCAAAGTTTCCATTAAGAAGTCAGGTAGAATTCTGCTATGACTTCATCTGGCCCTAAGATTTTGTTTTTGGTTATGGGGCTTTTTTCTTTTGGTTGGGATATTTTATGTTTTGTTTCTGTTTCACTGGGGATTATTGATATTTTTAAATTGGTTATTTGATCTTGATTTAACTTTGGTAGTTTGAATATATGAAGAAATTTTCCTTTTTTTTCAACTTTTCCAGTTTTGGGGAATAAATTTTTTTAGAGTGCAGCCTTTTTATTCTCTGAGTTTTCTCAGTGTTAGTCTTTATTCCCCCTTTCTATCTATAATTTTATTCATTTTTTGTTAGGAGCCATGAGATATAGCACTGTTAACTAGTGTTAACTCTTAATAGCCTGCCTGTTCTCTTACTCAGATTAACTGCAAAATATTAACTCACTCTCACCTCAGAGCAAGTTCAACCTAAAGACATTTTGTAAATAGAACATAAGTTTGAAACCTTACAGCTATGTTCAAGGTCAGAGCCACAGATGTCCAACCAAGGTCACTAAGAAAAGCATGTGTATTGTTTGCCTCCCAGTCTGCTAACAGTAGATCTGTGTCTTAAAGTTGTCACAGGACACTGTACCCTTCCCCATGTCTAGTCAGGGTTTTACTCCTCTGTCCTTGGACTCTTGTGTTGTCATGGTAAATGGCTTAGAACAACACTTCCTCTAGAAATGTGCTTTTGACCAGTCAGAGAATTTTATCACTTCAGCTCTCCTAAAGAAGAGTTTTTAGAATAGAAAAGAAAGCTAGAAGAAGAAGCATGAAGTAGTTAAAAGTAGGAGAGGATTATTAGAGTAGGAACAGAAAAATAAAGAACACAGGAAATAAAGAACTTGACCCTCAGAGTGTGTGTGAAGTTAATATAGAAATCTTTTACTCTCTCCTTCACTCCTGATAAGCATTTCACCTTTGGAACCCTAGATAGGGGCTAGATATTCTTTTTCAGTCTTTTAGTTAATTTTTGCTAAGACTTTGTCAATCTTGTCAAAGAACCAACTCCATTTAATTGATTTTTTAATTTCTTTTATCATTCTTGTTGTTTCTATTTCATTGATTTCATTCCAGAATTTGATTATTCTTTGCTGTGTCTTCTTTTGTTTCTCTTGTTGTTCTGGGAGTGTGTTGCTAAGTAAATAATATGAGATCTCTCAGATTTTTCTTTTTTTATTGTTGCCTTTTTTTTTTTGCTTTTTGTTTTGTATTGGTTTTCCTTTTAACTTGTCTCTCAGAACTATCTTCAGTGTGTTCCCAAAGTTTGGGTATTTTCTGTTTTCATCTTCATTTAATTCTAAAAGGAAATTAATGTTTATTGGTATCTGTCTTTACCCATTGTTCAGTTTTCTTGAATTTTTATACATTCTGCTGTTTCTATTGTTGTTGTGTCCAATTTTAATCCATTGGTTGCAGGGTGTTATTTCAATTTTCTTATATCTGTACAGACTTGCTTTGTGCCCTAGTATGTGGACAGTTTTGGAAAAAGATTTTGAGCTGCAGAGAGGAAACCAAGTTCTTTAGTGTTTGAGTGAAATAGCCTGTAGATGTCTGCTGCTTCCATTTTATTCATAACAGTATTTAACCCTAGCATTTTCTGTTTTATTTTTTGTCTGGATGTCCTATGTATTGGCGAGAGTACAGTACTGTGTATCAGTGATTAAGTGTCAAAATGTTATTTAAGTTGTAGCAGTGTTTCTTTTATGAACTCCAGTGTCTGTGTTTGGTGCATATGTGTTTAGAATTGAGTATTTTCTTGGTGGAGTTTTCCTTTAATGAGTATATAGTATCATTTTCTACACTTCAGTATTATTTTTGTTGTGAAATCTTTTTGTCAGCTATTTCAACAACTATAACCATTTGCTTCTTCAGTCTTTTTTAGAACATCCTTTTAATCCTGTAGTTACGTCTGTAATAATGATAAAGTGTGTTTCTTGGGTGAAGCAGAAAGGTGGATCCTTTTTCCTAGTTCTATCTGTTAGTCTTGGTCTTTTTATTGAGTAAATGAGACCATTGCTATTGAGAGTTATCAATGAGAAGTATTTATTGATTGCTGTTATTTTGTTCTTTTTGTTTGTTTTTCAAGACAGGGTTTCTCTGTGTAGCTTTGGAGCCTATCCTGGCACTTGCTCTGGAGACCAGGCTGGCCTCGAACTCACAGAGATCTGCCTGCTTCTGCCTCCCGAGTGCTGGGATTAAAGGTGTGTGCCACCAATGCCCTACTGTTATTTTGTTCTTATACTGTAGGTTTTATTTCTCCTCTGCAGTTGCTAGACTAGGATTACTTATGCATAATGATAGCTTGTGTGTAGTTAACCTCTTCTGATCAAAATTTTCCTTCTAGTGCCTCCTGTGGAGTTTGGTTGATAGACAGGTGTTGCTTACATTTGGTTTCATTATAGAATCATTTTTCTCCACTGCTTATGACTGATAGTTTTGCTGGGTATAGTAGTTGGCAATGCCATCGGTGGTGTCTAAGAGTTTGTATAACACCCATTCAAACACTTTTAGCATTTAGAGTTTCCATTGAGAAGTCAAGTGTTAGTCTCATGGGACTGCCTTTATATGTGTCTTGGTATTTTTACCTTCCAGCATTTACTGGTATTCTTTTGTTCTGTACATTTAATATTTTGTTTATTAAGTGTCATGGGAGTTTTTTTTATGGTCCTGTCTGGTGTTCTCTGTGCTTCTAGTACTTCAATATATTCCTCCTTGTTTTTAGACAGGGGAAAATTCTTCTTTGATTTCGTTAGAAATATTTTTAGTTTCTATGACCGGGGTTTCTTCTCCTCCCTCTATCCCTATTATTTGTAGTTCTTGGGTTGGTCTTTACATAGTGGCCCATACTTCCTGGAAGTTTTGTGTCTGGATATTTTTATATTTAACATTTTTTGACTGAGGTATCCATTTCTTTTAACCTGTCTTCAACACCTAAAATTTTCTTTTACATGTCTTTAATCTGTTGTTGAGGCTTTCCTCTTAGGTGTTTGTTTGATGTCTTGTTTTCTGTTTCATTTTATTTCAGCTTGGGGTTTCTTTAGTGATTCTGTTTCTACGTTCATGTCTTGAAATGTTTTCACTATTTTATTCAACTGGGGTTTTGTTTGTTCTCATGGTCTTCATTAAGCCATTTATTCATATCCTGTTTAAGATCTTTGAACATATTAATAATTTCTATGTTGAAGTCTTCCTCTTGTGTCTCAGCTAAATTGCAGTTCTAAAGGCCCTTTGAGAAATAGTTTCAGGCTTCTACATTTGTTTTGGCTGTTTGTGCTTGTATTTTTGCTCTAGGATCTAGTTGTTTGGATATTTGAAGTGCTTCTTGGTGTAGATATATTTCTTGCCTTTGCTGGTGGGTAATTCATTCTTTTGTTGCTGATGCCCACTCTAGATTCCAGGCTAGTGCCATGGCTGAAGGGTCCCTAGTAGAGCGTGTCTCTGTGAGTTGGTGGGTAACATATCAGAATGAAAATGACCCAGGAAGAAAGACTAAGTAGATAAGTGGGAAAGAGCCAGGGGGACCTGGGTTCACACCTGGAGGCAGAGGCCCCAGAGAGTTGAGGTAAGGTAGGAAGGATAGGATCCTGCAGCCAAAATTAATAGTGATTTTGGAGAGACCAGAATGGAGGACAGAAAGGAGAGTGAAAATTGCCTTCCTGTGTCCAAAACTTAGTGTGGCCATGAGGTGGGGGAGATAAAAAGTTTTTCTGTAGATTGGCAGCTGACACAAAAGAATGGGAGGTGGAGTAGGAGGGCAGCTGGGAAGATTGACAAGAAAGAGCTAAGGGGACTCTGAGTCAGCACCAAGAGGCAGAGTCCCCAGAGACTGGAGGGAAGGAGGGTGGGAGGAAAAATTACAGCAGGTGCAGGTGGGTTTCAAGAGGTAAAAAGGAATGCTAAGGCTTCACTTGTGATTCTTGATGTGAGTAAAACAAAGAACTTTCCTCTTTATTTTTAGTCTTTGCTTCCCTTCATATTTGATTAGCACATCTTACATATAGTGATTATCACACATGAGTTAAAGAAACCCAAGAATTTCTGTGTGGGCCGCCTCACTTTCAGTCCTTGGTCTCTCTACCTCATAGTTGAGACTTCAAAACATGCCAGTTTTCATTCACAGCTTTGAATGGTTTAGACTTCTGTTTTGCATTTCAGTTTTGTCTGAACCCATATGGTGAAGTCAAAACTCCTTACAAATCTGATAAATCCCATCTTATGCTAGCCATTCCCTGTGGCTGAGTAAATCTCCCTGAGCTTGGGGCATGACTTCATTTTTCCTTGTTCCATGGCCATCTGTATCTGCATCTTCAGACTTGGATGGGTCTCATGATTGACACTGACATGTGAAATTAAAAGACTTCGGTACTTTCTTCAGTTACAGGGAGTCTAGAGACTCCGAATATGTCAACCACACTGAAAACAGTCTTTAGCATCTGAGTAGCATCTTACTCCAGCATTGGCACTCTCAATCATGTAAGACCACTCTGGGACTTTGTTGGACTTAGAATTCATAAACTGTCACTTACTAGCATGAGTTATTAACTAGTAATCAATATTACTTTGGGTCAAGTGAATTAAATTCTCCAAGCAACTCTTTGAACTAAACACTAATATTATCATCAACTAATTTTGCACTTTAGTCCCCTTCTTTATCAAAGTTCTGAGCACTCAGTAGTTAATTACTCCTTTCTACACATACAGTGCAAGTTGGTGTTTATGAAAGCACAGGCAAAAACTTGTAGGTAGAGATGATTTTTTTATGTTTGAGTTGGTTCTTGATGAAATGAGTGGGATTTGAACAGACAGAAGATGATGGAAAGAACATTTTGTTATAAGAGATCATTTTGTCAAAAATCCCAAAGGAACTTGTAAATGAATGATTTATTTAGACTGTAACATGGTAAAATGTCTGGCTGTACAGAAGTATGAAAAGGCATTATCCACTGGGGATTCATTTCCTTTATTGCCTTTTCGGGGAAGTTTTTGAAAATGAAAATATTTCAGTTTTCTTTCCCTGACATTCAAATAAACGATAAAAGAGAGAGAAAATGACCAGAGGGAGAACCTCTCAGAGTAAGCAGAGTGAAGAAAACAAGAGATCAGAATGCCTCAGAAGAGAGTAGTCCACACGATCCCACTTCCTAATGGGTTTTGCTTAATTCTTCACCAACTCAAGTCCCAGCCTAGCACTAATGCATCCATCTTTCAACAAGGCCCAGCCCTGTAACCAGCTCTTTAGACAGGTTTTTGTGGTGGAATTTCTGTCCTAGGGGAGTTCCACCTTTATGATACATTTTGCTTTGGGAAAGGAAGTTTTATGATAAATGGGAAGATAACTTTAGATCTTAGTTTGGATGGCCTTGCAAGATAAAATCTTTTTGGCTTGATTCTCTAAGTGACAGCATTGCAATATGAAATGACAAGATTCTCTGGCAGCGGTATGCAAGACGCATTAAGGAGGCACCAGACAGAAGGACACCAGGTAGGTCTTCTCAGACTAATTGGTTGAGGGTGAACATCAGCTTCAGGCTCATTAATATGCTTTGCTCTCTATTAGGCTTTATGTCCTGTGGCTCATTAATTCCCTGATGCTATAGCCTCAGGCTGTGTTTCTTTCTTACTGGGTTCATGGGGTAAGGATTTTCCTGTCTCTTAAAACTGTATCAAGCATCCAGCCCCATTGGCCTGTGCAGCATTTGCAAATTCCTTTCACAGCACCTATGACCCATGAGTCCAGTTTCAATTTATATGTTAACTTTAAAGCTGAGAAGAACATAATTAAATGTGGTTAGACCTGGCTTAGTTATTCACAACTACTTCTGAGACTTTCTACAACCAAGATGTAGCTGCTTTGTTTCACCTCTAATGTGTTTTCTCAAGAGAATTGGACTGTGTTGTTTTACAATTTGTTTTTATAAGTAAATTCTTTTGTGTGTGGGGAAGACATAGACTAGGTAAAGGCAAAATCTTAGGTATTTTCTTATTACTATTTACTACATTGAAATTATTTCTGAAATGCCTACATCTCCTGCTATATATAAACATTTAAAGGGAAAGGTAAAAATAGAGTAGATGAAATCAAGCCAATGAAAAGCAAGAGTTCAATTAAAATGAGTTTGACAGTCACACCTACCATAGGGTTCTGAAAACTGATGCCCTCTTCCCTGATGGGCTATGAATTATTCTTTCAATGTTGTTTTCTAAAATTTTACCTTATTTTATTTGTGTGTGTGCATGTGTATGTGTGGGGGGGGTGCATATGTCACCACGTGCATGTGGATATCCGACTTCAATCAGCAGGAATCAGTTTTTAAATGTGGGAACTAGGATTGAACTCAGATCTCAGGCTTAGCTGAAAGTGGATTTACCTTCTGGGCAATCTCTATTTTAGGTTTGCTATTTATATAATCTAAGAAGAGGATTTAAATCATATCCTGAACCTCAATGATGGTGGTCTCCATAAAAACTTACAAAAATCATGGGAGCCAATCCCAGATCTGGTAAATTCTGCTACCTTAGGTCAAGTTTCTTTTCAGTATTTCCTGTATGCCACTCAGACAAATTATATGTAAAACAAACCACTAAGGAATGAAATGAACTAATTTATGTCTCAACAGTAATGAATAATTCATGTATATAGGCAGACAGAACCAAAATTATTAATTTAGGCATTACAATAATTTTATAACGGTTTAATCTGTCAATTGTAGCTTCATTTTAGTCAGGTAAATACCTAATCAATTTGTACTTGAAAATTAAAGTACAAGTTGTTTTCAGAAAAGAATACATTGTAGCAAAGCCTGTGTGATTCCTGAGCCTAGTGGTTACAGAATATTGTGACCTGGTGGAGGGTGAAGCACAAACAGTGAAGGCAAACATGTCAAGAACTTTGCAAATGGCTCTTCCAACTTACACAACATGTAATTTGGATCCCATCCAAGGGCAGGTTAGAAATGAGAATTTCATTCCTCACTTTCTCTTCTGAGCATTTTCAGCATGTTTGCCTCAGAACCTCAGTTATTTACCACAGGTGTGTCAGTAATTATGATGTATTATAAACATTTACACTGTATAATGGTCCTCAACTCCTTCCATCTGTGACCTGGTACTGCATACTAAGCAGTCATAACATGCTGGAAGGTGGGGGCTGCTAACCCATGGGGACTAGGGCGCTGATCTCTTCCTCTTCTCTGATATGCCACTCCTAGGAAATTAATATTTGACTAGATGATTTTTTCCTGTCAATTTTCCTAATTGTTCACATAAATGCATCTTTTAACCTTAAAATATTAACAATCATAAACCCTCATATATGACACACATGTTTCACTGCATTCCTAAACCAAGTTAAGATAAATGTACATTTATTTTCTAAATTGTCCACATATTATTGTATTGACAATTAGATCATGATAGAATGACTCCCATCAGTGAAAAGTAGACTATCTATGTAAAGTGGTCATTTATGTTTGTCTTCTCAGCCTTTGACTTTGTTTCAGAGTAATAATGATGATGATGATAAAAATTGCCCACATTATAGGTACAATTGTTTCTGGGGTTAAAAGAACACACCATTTACAAACTATAACACTGGGTATCTTTGTGCACAGTAGTCAAGCATCTTACCAACTGAGCTACATCTCCAGGCCTCCCATTTTCATAAATCGTGCTGGCCACATAGCAATGGCACTGATGACATTCATCACCCCAGCATGTATCCAGTACCCAGTACAACTTGGGAATTCTTTGAGAAACTTCACCTCAATCAGGGGCTTCATTTTCCTTTGCAGTTGCTTGTGAGGGAGCTGTTATTAACACAGGTGAGGATAGCAATTCAAAGATTTTAAGAGTTAACAATGCAATGTTCACAGAGAAGGCACGTAAGCAACTACTAGAATCAACAAAATATTCTTTGCAAGGAAATGTATGAGAGCATCTGTCACATGCATAAATGAACTAAAATGAGTATTTCTAAACAAAAGAACACAAAACCCACACAGGAAATTCCCTAGACATAAGAAATTTGCATCTAAAGTAAAATAATTGGAAATGATTTTTAAAAATATAATCCTTATCTTTAATTCTGGGCTGTTTATGCTAACTACTATTTAAATTTAAACAAAAAGCTTGAAGGCAGTCATGGATGTGCTGTGAAGGAAAGATGAAGGGAACCAAAAGAGATGGCAACACTGGCCAGGTGCTGAAGATGCTGTTGGTCAGCGTTAGAGCCCAAGACAAGCAGTTATTTGTGGTACCCAAAAGGGTACCTGTTGGCATGCATGTTGTTGTAGGTAACACTGACATCTAAAGGCATTATTAATTATGTAGTGGGTTGTGTATTTCATAAGATCCTAGGTTGTAAGAGGTTAAGGCAATTAGCTAAGCAAAGAGATGAACCAAGACCTAGCTTAGTGCTGTATCATAGAATCCAAAAATAAGTTTTCATGAAAGTTGAAGGAGTTCAGAAATGCTAGACAAGTCTCTGAAATGCTAACACATATGATGCAATTTTATTGAATGGCATTTTGGATGAACCCCAACTTGCCTGAAGTAAATGAAGTTTGTGGAAGGCCCTTGACATCTGCAGTTCTTATTGACCACTAGCTAGTTCATTGAATTCATTTGTTTGTTTCTTATTCTCTTGCCCTTTGTATCCTTTGTAATTGCTACCAGGAGTGATTCTGCTTCCCCTTTGAAATTTCTTCACAGTATTTCTGTAGATTATTCCCTTTGACTTGCTTGTTGGCCATCCTCACTGAAGAATCTATCCACAGTTATACTTGTTCCTATGAGCCCTGGGTGGGGGGACATGGGAAGTGTAGTAAGAAAGATAGCAAGTTCAAAGGCAGTGTGAGATATATAGCTATACTATTATTACAAATGAATAAATAAGTAGTCTTTCCTTTGGTGATCAAAAAAAAATAGTTACTAATATGGTCTGTCCTGCTGAGCCATTCTTGGAGTAGACACATAGACAGGTTAGCTATCTAAGGGGCCAGTAACACTGAGTGCATACAAGCAACTGGGAAACCCCAAACAATTATTTGGTTCATTGAGCTTTTTAAGTATCAGAGCCCGAAGGAAGAATGTCTGTTGTTTTAAATTCTTATGTGTCAATTAAGCTATCCTTCCATTTCACAGTTGGTAACACTTAGAAAACCTGTGTTTGAAAATTGCATCCTTACCTTGTTCTGTAAATAAAAACTAAAATGCCTGGGGGAAAGAGGAACAGTGAGCTTCTAGAAATGGAAATGTTTGTGCTAAGAAACATGTACACCCTGCTACCAATGACAGTCCCTCTTCTCACTTCCCCTCCTCCTCTGGGGCCAGCCTGGGTTTGTGCTGCAGTTGTTTTGTAAGTTGTCATAGCACTGGATGCAGATGCAAGCTTCAGGCAATCTGCTCACTAAGCTAAGCATAAGGTGCTGCTTAATCAAGGTGAAATAAACACACATCCAAGGATTTCAAAACAAAGACAGCAGCTTCAATAGAATTCTTTGATCTCTCCACCCCACTTGCACAATGAATGGGGAAATACACCCAATCAGAAGCTAAATACATAAAATCTCCCATCTATATGTAAGTAATGAAAAATTTCAAGCCACAAATGTCATATATCCTTTCTGTTTACTGCCTGTTAGTACCAGAACAGCACTGGTTGTGTCAAAGTGAGTCATGATGCAATAGAAAGTTTCTCTACATAAACTATTTGCATATATAAGCTTAAATGCCGAATCAATTAACAAATACTTAAAATGGTCTCCCTTAAGCTAATACATACTTGAATATGTCTCCTTTATAACTGGTCTGGAGTTATAGATTTAATAAATATTAGTTTGTGATTTCTCCATAGACTTATCAGTATTATATATAAACAGATGATACACATATCACAAATAATTTAGGATGCAATTAAAGAGTAGTAACCACATAAAATTTATAATTTTTTTACATGACATTGAAATTTCTTATTACTTCTCATTGTTATTTGGAATTCCTGATCTTTTATTGAAGTACTTTCAATCACTGTAAGGAATTATTTATATTACTGTCAGAGTTATTGTCCACACAATGTTATCTCAAGTGTTCTATAGTTCTCTATTTCCCTCAGACTAATTTCCAGATTCTAGTCTAATTCTAACATCATCATCATCATCCATGCTCTGCCTTCTGCCCCTGTATTTTCTGGCTAAATCACTCAATAGGATGAACTGCTAACAAAGCCTGAACTGCAAGGTCCTCCTTGACCAAGCTTCTGAGCCTTTACTGAAGCTGCCTTTCTGACTTAGAACTGGTTTAACCACTTGCCTTCTCCTGTTTTCCTCAGGATAAAGCCATAGCCTCCAAATCCACCTGTGGTGCCTTATCTGGAGAGTTCAGTGAAATTTCCTACTTCCTCTGAAGTCCCCCTAGCTTCTCTGTCTCTCTGTCTCTCTCTCTCTCTCTCTGTCTCTCTGTCTCTCTCTGTCTCTCTCTCTGTCTCTCTCTGTCTCTCTGTCTCTCTCTCTCTCTCTCTCTCTCTCTCTCTCTCTCTCTCTCTCTCTCTCTGTCTCTCTCTCTCTCTCTGTGTCTCCCTCTCACCCACACACACTCACACACACTGCTTATATCACACATACAAACTCTTTTTAGGAAATTGAGAGGTTTTAGTACAACTCACAATTTGATATGGAAATGATGTTACTTTATCTGACTTCTCCAAAACATGACATAAGGAGCTACTAAGTCATATCCAAGTTATAAATAAATGAGAACATGTACCATTTTCACAAATATCTATTGTGTAAGACCAAATTGCAGGTTGACTAGGCACTTAACTGGCTGTCTGAAAATCTATCCACATTTTATCCTCCATCTCAGTTATGTGATTTAAATCTAGCTAGTGTCCAATAAATAACTGTTGGGTAATAGTAAATACGTAAAATTTTACATAACTTCCCAAATGGGCAGATTGTCAGATAGCCAGCATCTTACAAAGCCATATGACAGCATCTACTTTTTATTTCTTACATCTCTCTTGCAAATTACTACTTTATTAGCTTTAAACTCATATTAACACCATAAAATCAGCTCTAAGCACACTACTGGGCTACAATGGTCTCCCTGCTTCAAATAGTTCAAACTCCAACATCCACACCATTTTCCCTCAGTATCTGTTATTTTCAAACTTTTCTGAAGTTAATATTCTTGCATTTCTTCTCTATTATTCAGATTTTAATTTTATTCTCTAAATATTTATATTCACTTGGAAGGATTTGTTATCAAACATTAATGATTTGTTTATTTTCTCAAACTTTTTTCTTTTCATGTCTTCCTCTTCTGTATTTCCTTTTCTCTCGAAGAGCCCCCAAAGACCAAGCACATCATTTCCTAGTTCTTAAACCCATCTGTAGTAAAGGAAGCTAGTGTCTTTTTGTTTTGTTTTCAGGTAGTGGATGGTCCCCATCACCTAATCCTTTTATGCTGGGATAATTCTTATTTTAATGACCTGGAGTGTGCACTGTGATCTAAATGATAGGTGCACTTTCTGGTCCCTGAAATCTACAGAAGTTTATGTTAATGCTTATTGTTTGTCTCACAGACTTTAAAATCCACAAGTGAATATAGTGGGATTTACACACAGCCTTTCTGCTTTGAGGCTTGTGAGTCTTTGCAATTCCTCTTATTGAGATCTCTCTAGTGAAGATAGAGAAGAAAACTTTTCATCAGTCCTTTATTCTCATGCAACCCAAAGCTTTGCTGAAGATTATAGTAGTACAGTGATACATAAGAGCAGTATATTTCTCCACAAATACATATGACAGGGTCTCATGTGGTTCTATTCACTTTGTAAACCAGACTGCATTCTAACTCACAGAAATCAGTCTGCCTCTGTGTTTATAGTATTGGGGTGGATCAAATGGGTACAGCACCACACCCAGGCTAGTTGAATCCAGATATATTTTTAGTTGATTACATTTACCTCATGTCCCTCACAGTCTCCAACCTCTCACTGGTCCATATCCTTTCTCTCCTTTTTTCTCTTTGTTTTCCCTTGTCACTGAGATTATGGAGAGAGCTGCTTCTGCTACTTTCTCCTTCTCCTCTCTCCACCTTTTCCATCATCACTAACTCTAGATTACACATAGAGGAAATGAAACTCAGCAGACAGATTACTCATTTAGCAAATAGTAGAACCAGGTCTCATGCTATGGATTGCTAACTTATTTTAGAATAAAAATTGCACTGTCCTATTTCATCTTATACTTCCAGCTTACTGTCTACCCTCAAAGGGAATTCAAAGCAGAAAATTTAGCAGGTACATGGAGGTAGGACCACACTTTATTTTACTGAATATTACCTTCAACTGGACATCTGACTCAAAGCCAAGTAAGTATAACAGAAACCACAGTGCTTGCTAGCTCACTCATGGTCTCCTGCTTTAGCTAGCTTTCTTATGTTGTCCAAGACCACTTGCTTAGGGATGGTGCTGCCTTTTCTGGGCTGAGCATCAATTAATAATCAAGACAACCTACCACTGTTGTGTGACATTTTAAATGTGTTTTGACAAATAAAGCTTGCTTATTGTCAGAGGGTGAAGTTAGCCACTAGTCAATGGAAATTAAGCACAGAGGTTTAGAAGACTGAGAACAGATAAGACAGGAAGAAGTAAGGTGTGTCAGAGAGGGATCTGGCTCTATGTTTGGAGGAAGGAATTGAATAGGTGGGAAGGGGGTGGCTTCTCTGGTCTTTCAGGCTCTTATGCCAATGTCTGACTCCTGAATTTTTAATTGATAAAGAACAATTAGAGTATGCTTCACACCACAGATCAAATTGATCTAGGAAAGTCTTCAAGAGTGGCATTTCTCTCAACTGATGCTAGGCTATGTCAAGTTGATAATTAAACCTAAGTAAGATAACTGTCTAAGTACCAGATACCTTTCAGAGCCCTTTTATCCACTACTATATTTAATTCACATAGCTATAACAATTTTTGTGCTCTGATTGTGCAAGTCTAGGCTATGAGGTTAACCTAAATATCCTGGTGCTTCTTGTTTTTTTTTTACTCATTTAGAGTAGACTTATGATCCATGTATTTCTTAAACTCCCACTGGCTCCTTAGGTCATGTGTCATAAGAGATCACAGTAGACAAATGTGCATTTCCTTTCCTCTAATATATAGGTAGTAAATATAAACAAGAATCTTGCTACAATTTATTATGTGGACCATCTTTTTAGAAGCTGTGAGGGCTCTCTTGTATGTGGACTTTGTAGATAGTCAGGGATGCATCTAATAGAAGCTAGTGAAATATTTTGTAAATAAATGGTAGTTTGGTAAGTACTTCTCTGAAGGAAAGTCTGTAAACCTGAGTTGTATGATAGAACCTCTAAAACAATGAGCTGAATGGAAGGCAATTCCTTCAAGTTGCTTTAAGACAAAGAAAATAATAATTTCAGGTTGATAAGATGGCTCAGTGGGTGGAAACATGTGTCTTATGAGCCACAAGATCACTGGAGTTTAATCAATGGAAACCTTGTAGAAATATGGATGTAATGGGATTTGCAATCCCTATGTTCCTATTACAAGTAGAGACAAAAGAATCTCCTGAAAACTAGGAAGTTCAAAGATCAGCTAGTCTACAATATTTAACATAGATGGGCATAAAAATAAAAGGTATCCAGCCTCATGCCCATCCTTAACCTAAAAGCTATCTCTAATTGCTAATCACTTGCCTATGAAAATTTAGTAGTATCCAAGGGAGACTCACTACTCTTAAGGGTAGGTTGCATGCCCAGCAGTAGACAGCCAAGAGAAATGAACTGAATGAAAGGTATGGAGGGTCTTTGTTTAAAAATGTCATGTCAAATTTTCCTTTTGCTTTAATTCTCAATCTCTCCTCTCTCCCTCCCTCCCTCCTCCCTCCTCGGCCTCCGCTCCGCTCCCTGCGCCTCGCTCCGCTCCGCTCCCTCGCTTCCTCCCCCCTCTCTCTATCCCTCCCTCCCTCCTTCCTTCTTTCCTTCCCTCCCTTTCCCTCTCTTTCCATACAGGTTCTTTGTGTACAAGGTATGGCTTCCAGTTATGTGCTTTTATGGGATCCCTGAGAATGCAAATAAGTGGGTCTTGTGTTTTTGGTTGGGCCCTTTTCCTTCTGTTTGTTTGCTTTGTCCAATTATGATGTGTTTGTTTTTATTTTAAAATATTGTATTATAATCCCTTAAAAGCCTGTTTGTTTTCTAATGAAAGACAGGAAGGGAGTGAAACTGGATGAGAGGAGACACGGAGTGGGACTAGGAGAAGTAGAGTGATTAGAAACCATAATCAGAATATATTCTATGGAAAAAATCCATTTTTGATAAAATAAAAAGGATATATTCAAGGGGGATTTATATATATATATATATATATATATATATATATATATATATGTAAAGTATGTGATTAAAATAATCTAGCTGACTCAATCTTAAAAAATAAAATCATGTTTTCTTATAAAGCACTGTCAATGTTTCTCACTCTATTTTCTGTGATATGTGAAAGATTATGTGTCATATAAACTTTTTATGCACAAATATTTTATGATGGCCTTATGTATACTTTCTAGGAAATTACAATATGCAAACAGAACACTACCAATATCTCTTACCTAGTGCATGGCCATGTCTGGTCAAGAATTTAGCATTTCTAATTTCAAAGTTTGTAACATTCCTACAATAACTGTCTCTTTGATTTTACTTTACTTCTTCCTCTAGATATAAATGATATAAATCCTCTTTGATTAAAAGACTGTTTCAGGCAAAAAAAAAAAAAACTCTAAGAGCAGAAATAGCAGAGCACTTATGCTACATTAATATGACTTAATTCCTACTGTATCACTCAGATAGAAGGAGGGAAGCTATACATTAAGAACCTTCATGTTGCTGACCTGTGATGTCTTTAATTCATTCATTGTTGATAATTATAAACTGGTGCTGTACAGGGCACTGAATAAAAACATAACAGCTAGGCTTGGTGAGGCATGTGATATTCTTATACAGGCATAAAATATGGTCCCTATAACCATTTTGATTGTTATAACCCTAGATGTTTGCTTATGGCTGTGTTTGCAGAATCTGTGCTCTTTGGTGTATATTTTTTAATTGAATCGTAATGTGGATACTATGATTTCTACTTTGACTTCAAGGTTTGAATAAGCATTCGGTTTCCCATGTGCTTGCAGTACTGGCTGTTGATATCTTACAAATGAGTTTCACTTTATTTGCGTATAGACTGTTTGCATCTAATTCTGACTCCTCTTGACTCAGCCTTCCAGTTTCTAGAATTATAGGTATGTGCCATCACATGAAGCTACAACTGATTTCTTTGACTCTATAATGGTGTGACTACATACCTTTATAGATTTTTTTTCCAATTTTATGACAGTATTCTACAAATTGCATGAGATAATTCTTTGTTTTTTAAAATATAATTTCAGTTGAGTGATAGTACCCAATTTTATGATACATACATTTATGTTTAAATAGACTAAACAATGGCATTGTATTTCCTAGGCGTGGTGTGTTAAATAAGTTTGTTTTATATTATTTTCAGTTTATTGTGGTCTTATCAGTATGAAACATCATGGCAGCTCATTCAGCTTCTCTATTTTAAAGGCCATGCTCCTTCTGGATAAATCAGAGACTCAGGGAAAAGCTCTAAGGTCCCAGGCCCCAGGATATTACTGCCTCTGGAGATCATGTACCAGGTTTTAAACAAGGGACTATGTTCCTTCTCCATAACTCAGAAAAGGCTTTGGTCCACCTGGCTCCCATCAGCTTCTCATAAGTGGTGAGAGAATTGCATAGGTTCAACCAAGCAGGACTTACTCAGCCAAGTGTTACAATATTAAAGAAAGGAATTGTTGTTCTGTGTTGGACAACTGGATGATGTCAATGTACTATATACTGATTTTGAAAATGTTAAAATGAAGAAGTCTTTAGAGAATGGATATTAGACTATTTTTGGGAGCCTAGAGACTGTAAAACTTTAAGCAAAAAAGAAATGAAGCATACATCATATGTCCACATTTAAGAGGATTAAGCAAGAACAGTGAGGATAAGTTCAGAACTCTTGGGAGTTGGAGAGAACAGAGTTTATGGCAGCTAGACATTGAGGATGTGGACTGATGAGTCCTGGATGTGTTTTCTTTTTTGCTTTATTTTTTTTTTTGCAGTGCATGAGGTTAGTTAGGTGTTTAGTTGATAAAGTAGCATCTCTGAAGAGATTCCTAGGGAGATGTTGGAGCAGAATTGTGGAAGAAGCTAATGGTCTAATCTCAATATTCTGAGCCTGAACTCTAGCCGAGAGCAGCAAAAGAGGCTCATTATCCAACTGCTTGGGATTATTCCTTGGCCACAGTTGCTGCAGTGTTGGTTTTCAGAAGGACCTTGGCCTCTCCATAATCTGGATGGTATCTTCACATTCCTTAAAGAGGTTAAATATTAAACAAAGTAATATGCACACAAAACACATGATATAATAGGGGTTAGAAAATAAGTGAATCTATCATTTGCATTCTATCCTTATATTCTGACAGTGAGTCATTGAGAGGATAGTGAAGGGTAATTTGAATTATCTTAGTAGGAGTCATAATAACAATATAGCTTATGGAAAGTTTCAAGTAAAATTCACCCATACTCCAGAAATTTAGTCATCACCCATGTACTAAGCAGCCTCATAGATGACACCAATATGTCAGGTAGATACTTCTTACTGTTATGAATAGAGAAATATAAATATACAAAGAACCTCACTGGCCCTCTTTATGTTCTTTATCTTGTATCTGTGTGGGAACTACTATAGCAAAGGACATCTTATTGTCACATCCATAGATAGATTCAACTTATGAGTGTCTGCCTTCCCCTGTATATCATGATACAAAACACAGGCAATTACACTGGAATCACAGCTAGGAAAAATAAAGAATAAACTAATACACTTGATGTCAAATACTCAATGAATACTTTCAGTATTCTAGATAAAGTTCAAAGTACTCTGGAAATATCTGAGGCAAATTAATAAAAAATTCTCAAGAAGAGTCTTATCTAAAGTAGTTAAAGGTACAGCTACATGAAATGAGAGTGTGAGGTGGGAAATTGCCCACACCACAGAGTAGGAAACATGGAATAGCTGAAGAGGTACAAGTTATTTTACTTGACAGGAGCAAAGAATACCTCAAGATTATTTTACTTGAGACATGAGAAATACTCAAAGACTCCCTGATGTCATAAGTTTCTAGTTTGCCACTTGCTGTACACTTGCCTTTTGTGATATAAGATGTTGCTTTACAGAGCCAGGCGCTGGTGGCGCACGCCTTTAGTTTCAGCACTCAGGAGGCAGAGGCAGCCAGATCTCTGTGAGTTCGAGACCAGCCTGGTCTATAAGAGCTAGTTCCAGTACAGGCTACAAAGCCACAGAGAAACCCTGTCTTGAACCCCCACCCCCCAAAAAAAAGATGTTGCTTTACAAAACATCTCTGGGTGGAAAGCCACAAAAATATTTGAATCCTGGATCATGTCTTTGTTTTCCACTTCTGCCTTTCCAGAGTGAAAGTCATTATCTTCAGGTAAATTTGACTTTCTCTACACACTATTTGTTTCTGTTCCGTTTCTCCATTTTGGGTTGAATTTACCACCCTGAATTTTTGATTTCTGATGAAAACCAGGGTGGTTACTTGTGTACATTGGAGGATCAAATGTGTCAAGATTATGACAGTCCTTCACAAACTGTAAAACATCATATGACTGTGAGTACTTGTAATCAGAACAGTAACGTCCCAGACAAACCGAGTAACTCATTTCATAAAGTGCTGGATGACTGAGTTTTAAAGCTTTGGGCTCTTAATGCACTATTCAACACACTGAAAACATCAAGTTGTGAGAGGGGAAAAGTAACGAACAGACTTCAGCTACTTGGAAGGGGACATGAATGCCCATTAAAATGCATCTAGCAGAGGACATAAAACCAATGAAAAGGAGCGATTTACTTTTACTGCTGGGGCAGGAGTCATGCAACTATTTTTACTAACTACAGCTGCTCCCAAGTCTATCGGAGTACCTAAAATATTTATGATCACCGAGCCTGTGTGAGACACTGTCTGTTGCAAGCAGAAAAGCCACCTTGTTTTGGAAAGTATCTGTAGTCATTTTCTCGTGTGATAAGTAATGCAATGAAAATGGAGGGTGGGTAAGCAAAATCTTCATATAGAACATCAAGTGAAGAGAAAGGAGGAAGCCATGGCCCAGTGCCAGGAGCCAGAGCTGTGCCAAGTTGGCACTCTGCCTACCTAGACGTGGGGATTACCCTGTAGTATATTAAAGTATCAGCTTTTTAATTTACTGTGTTATTTTCCAGATGTTTTCGGTAGAAAGGGACTTCTCAGCAAACACTTGAGTGCTTGTCAGAGAATTACACATTTAATATTACATTACTCATTATTTTAATTAATGACAGGAAGAAGTTGCTTGAAGACAATTTTAGTCACACAAGAAAAGAATGTTAATATTTTATGAAGGAAGGAAATTATCTTCAACACTGATGAGTTGGATGCGAGGAGGTTATGATCAGTGGAATACTGCAAGAAAAGAATGAGCAGGTTGTACCACTATTTAGTGTTCTACAATGACTTTTGTTTCCCAGAGAGGGATCAAAGGGAGAACTCACACTTAGGCAGTGTTGTGTACTGTTAACAAAAATGTGTGCAATCAACACACAGTATTATAAAAGGTCAGTAATAACACTTCGATTTGAATTTAAAAGCAGATTTAAACAAAATGTTGAATACTAAGACTCATAAATCTTATTCTCTAGTCTTGGAGAGACTGAATATTAATGGTACCAGTAAGATTTACTGAACATTCCCTTTATGTTAGGTATGCACCCTGTTGTAGAACTTAGTTGCCACTGTTCAGAAGAGATAGATTTCAGGCCCTTAGACAACCCAATATTTAACTTTTTAAGCCTTTTGTAGTAAAATTTTATAAAGCTTAGTTTCTCCACCTTTCAAAACTATGGGGATGCTTTCAAAACTACGGTTGCTATGGGGATATTAGCCAAATGTGTCCAGCTTTGAAACTCTGAGGTCTCCTTTTCAGATTGTCTTTATTGGGTTTTGCATCTGCTGGTCCAAACCAGTACTGAGATTCATGATCAGCTTTCCTCTAATATATTTAGTGAGCCCATGCTTAATTCTTTATTTGAAAGGCTAACCTCCAGTCGCCTTTACTGAAGCTGGATGTTTCAATATGTTAGCATCTACTGAAGTCTATGATTTTGCCATCACAGTGGTCATTTCCTTTTCAATGTCTTTTCAAATGTAACAGAATTATGTTCCTTGAATCTTGAAGGTTGATAACCTTGACATAACTTTATTAATAATGTGGATCTTGAAAATGTAGTATTGGTAATGAGATGAATGTTAGAAGAGTATTTCTTTTTGTATTAAATAGGTACAAAAGCAAGACCTCTAATGTCATTTTCATGAATTTTTATTCATATGATAATTCCTAACACAGAAGAGAAAAATGAAGGAGTTAAAGCCATCGTAATACTCACTTATCAGAGGAATTTATTGCACACAAACATAAAAATCAGTCTTCATTTGTTTTTGCTATAGAAAAAATTATAAAAACAGTGGTTCTACCTCAATGTCAAGGACATAACAAACTCAAACTTTTTAAGTTGTACCTTTCTGCCAGTCCCAGTTTTCTTTCAGGTAGCATTATGGACCAGACAATTGACAGCAACCCAGGTCAAAGTGAACTGATGTTATGAGTGTATATGAAGACTGCTATAAGTGTTCTACTCTCATTCATACCTACAGTCTGCAGCAGTGCTTGTATTAACAGCACTCATTCCCCAGCACACAGGATATCACCACCCAAGTCCCAGCACTGGCTTTTATATCACTTTTCTTATCTTAATTACTTTGCCCTTTTAGCATGAACTTTTATTCTTTTAAAAATAATTATTTCAGCATTTGGAAAGAATAGTACAGAGTATACTTTATGGTTTAAGAGATTTATAAGCAATAAAAGTTTGCTTTGGAAACTCAATGAAGAAAGGATAATTTCTGTACTTTCCTATTGAAATCTGAAGCTTAGAACACTAAGTGATCTTTCTCAAAGTCAAGACACAGAAAATTCTCAGATGTAACAGCTAAAGTTTTACAAAATCACTCTATGTAATAGGCATGAATATAAGTATAAAAACAATAGTTCAGTACTTATCCCGATCATAGCTATGGACTTTGAGAGCCCATTTCACAAAGAACAGTTCTTGGATGCAGGTTTTTCGACCCTTTGTCCAGATATTTTTGCATAGCATCACCTGAATCCCAAAATTTAGTCAAGAAGAAGGAAGGTGACATGAAAATGTAAATAAACATGAAAGTGTCTCTGTTCATATTAAAATGTGAAATAGATTTAACTCTTTCAGACAAAATGCTATTGAAAATTTATTTATACAAATAAAAATTATTATATGTTTCCTAATTTCTTTAGACTTCTCACAACACAGTTGTTTCTTATTCTTTCATTATTCCATGCAGTGCCTCATGTCTTTGGTGATATAGACAAAGCCAAGAAGAAATGCTGATGCTCATTATTATTTAAGGGGTATTTCATCTTTGACTTCAGAACAGAGTATCTAAGTAAGGGTAATAATCTCATACTTTGGGCTTATCATTCAACTTGTGTGAATGTGTTCCTCTGTGTGTGTGTGTGTGTGTGTGTGTGTGTGCGCGCGCGCGTGCATGCACACGCACGCGTACGTACATGTATTTACCTACGGGCATGCATGAATGTAGCTGAAACCTCAGGTCAGTCTCTCAGGTACCACTCATTTTGTTTTGTGAGATGAGGTCAATCCCTGACCTCAGCAGGTAGGCCAGGCAGGCTGGCCAGTTAGCCCAGAGATCCACACTGCCTACCCACTGCTAAGATTGCATGCATATGTGTAGTGATATGTTATTCATAATTTATTAAAGCTTGACTGAGGATTCAGAAAGCAAAGTCAGCCTCAAGCTATGGAGGTCAGGGAGTGGTGCTACACACATTTAATCCCAATAGCCAGAAGCTAGGAGGTGATGGTACATACCTTTAATCCTAGGACTCAGGATTAAGAGATAGACAGATTTCTGTGAGTCCAAGGCCACCCAAATCTACACAATAGTGAATCAGTCTAAAAGAGAATTATACCTCACACCTTTAATCCCAACATTAGGGAAGTATATAAAACAGAATCAAGGTCTCAGAGAGGTGTTAATTCTTCAACCATTCTGAAGAAAGGTTGCTTGGCAAGAGCTCATGGAGACAGGACCATGAGTTAGAAGTAAAGGTAGAGATAGAGGTTTAGGTAGAAGCAGAGGTAAGAAGCTAGTAGCCAGCTGCTTTGCTTTTCTGATATTCTCATTGAATCTTGAACCCCAATATCAGTCTCTGTGTCAATTAGAATTATTGTTGCAGATGTGCTCCCATGCCCACCTTCTGTTTTAATGAATTGAGGGGTTCAAATTCAGGTCGTCATGCTTGCATAGCAAGCACTTTATCAACTATGCCATTTCCTGTGTGCCTTGTAATTCAATTTTAACAATCCACGAATTATTAGTTTTCAAACTCTAGCATAGCATTTCTCCAAGGAATACAGCTCCATCTAGGATCAGTAGTGATTGCATCAATTCCATGAGAAACCCAACCTCTTATACACAAATGTTTTTCTAAGATGACATTTCATATGCAGTCAAAACTAATGTAAAAAAAATACTCAGTACAACAGAGTCTGATCCATTAATAGTGAATTGTTTTAGAAAAGACTGGACTATTTCTGAAAAAAAAATATGTCCTCCACTTCTGAGGACAGAACCTGAAGCATTTTAAAGACAGCCATTTGCCAAGGATTACTAGCCTTTGGAAGATATTCAACTGGCAATTGCACTGTCTGCTATTCTCTCTCATTCTTTTCTGAACCTGTCTTGGCCATACTCCAATAAAAAACCAAATATTTAAAAATAAATTATAAAAAACAAAAGCAGGTAACAACAGTGTATTGTCAGATAATGATAAACAAGTGTCTCTTAAACACAATAGCTAATTACTGCAAAGTTTATACACTAAGAAACCAGGAATAGATTAGCTGGATAGTTATGGCCCAAGTCCTCAAAGGAAATTTTAATCAAAATTGTTCAAGGCTTTAGTTATCACAGAACACAACTGTAAGTCTTCCCCCAAGCTCATGCATGTTGCTATCAGCAAGCGTTGACCCTGTTATTTCTGTTGAATGAACACATTCTTCACTTAATCTTGTTCTACCCAATAGAGTTATGTTACTATAAATCTTTCTGCCAAAAGGCCGCCCAAGCCCCACTGCCACGTGTGTGCTTTTCGCCAGCTGCCTGGCTGAGTTAGGGCCCAAATGAATACACAGAAAGACTTGTGTTAGGTTCAAAGCTGCTTGGCCAATGACTTGGATTTTCATCTACTAGCTCAGTCTTAATTATCATAAATCTATATATTTTATAAGACTTATCATATTGGATGCCTTATTGGTGTTGCTCCTTGCCAGTGGATCACATAGCACTGCTGGAGAGAAAGCGGAGGGGAAACAGGGACAGTTCCTGTTTCTCATTCTATGTCACTTCCTGCCTGGATCACCACTTCTCTACTACATTTGCCAGAATCCACTTTGACTCCTAGTCCTGCCTAACTTGCTGCCATTGGCCAAACAGTATTTTATTCAACAATCGATAAGATAAACATACACAGAAGTACATTCCCCTTCAGAGCTATATCACTATATCACTTTACAATGGCATCCTAAAAGCACAGGATTCCCATAGTGGTTGAACAAGTTTGCACTCTTTTTTTTTCCAACTTTTTTATTTGATTTAGAAACAGGATTGTTTTACATGACAATCCCAGTTCCTTTCTCCCACCTGTCCTCCCGACCCCCCCCCCAACTAAAACCTTATCTATCACATATCTTTTCTGTTCCCCCTGGATGGTGAGGCCTTCCATATGGTGTCATCAGAGTCTTTCATATCCTTTGGGATAGGGCCTAGGCCAACCCCCGTGTCTTACCAGCAATGGAGTAGTGCTCTCATTGCTCCACAACCTTACCTGCATAAGCTGTCACTTGTGGTATTGATTTTAGTCATTCTGGTAGGTGTAAGATGGAATCTCAGAGTCACTTTGAGTTGCATTTCCCTGGTGGGTGAGATGTTAAAAAATTTTTTATTTTTCTCAGTCATTTTAATTTCCTCTATTGAGTTTTCTGTTTATATTTGTATCCCATCTTAATTTGATTATTTGGATGTTAATACCTGGTTTCTCGAATTCCTTATATATTTTAGATATTAGTCCTCTAACAGATGTGGAAGTGGTAAAGATATTTTTCCATTCAATAAGTTGCTGCTTTGTGCAATTGATGGTGTCCTTTATTTCACAGTGTGTTTCATTTATTGATTGTTGAATTTAGTGCCTGAACTATTACAGTTCTGTTCAGAAAGTTGTCTCCTGTGCCAATGCATTCAAGGTTATTTGATGGGGGAAGTCCTTCTGTGTATATGTTTGTCTTATTGGTTGATAAATAAAGTACTGTAGGCCAATAGGGAAGCAAGTTAGGTGAAACTAGGAGTCAAGGAGGATTCTGGGAAATGTAGTAAAGAGAAGTCATGTGTTCCAGGCAGGAAGTGACATAGCAGGCAGACTCAGAACATAAGCAGGGACAAGCAGGAAAATCGCTCTCTTCCTCCTCCTCTCTTCTCTGTGGAACCACCATGTGATCCTGGAAAGAGGACATATTCTGCCAGCATCCTGGATAAGATGAGTCTTTATAAAAATGTATATATTAAGAAATCCTGCTGGGCGTTGGTGGCGCTCGCCTTTAGTCCCAGCACTTGGGGGGCAGAGGCAGGCAGATCTCTGTGAGTTCGAGGCCGACCTGGTCTACAGAGCGAATGCCAGGATAAGCTCCAATGCTACACAGAGAAACCCTGTCTGAAAAAAAAAAAGAAGGAAAGAAATTCTAACCATTGGCCAGCAGCATTGTAACTAATTTAAGTCTCTGAGTGTTACTTGGCACACAACATGGGGCACAAACCCTGAGATTGAGAGTCTCAAGCTCTACCAACTGAGCTAGCCAGATGAAACAATGACAGCAGCAACTGTGTCTCTTTGGTGAGTGGCAGCATCGCTTGACCTGTAAGTGGCAGTAGTGGTTTGGAGGAACGATGGAGCCAGTCCTGTACTGCTCGGTGTGAGAGGGAAAAGAGAGCTGCATACATGCATCTCTGATATTTAATGCCTTTCTAGGTCACTCTGACCATGCCCAAGTGTGCGTGGTCAGCATCAACTGTGCCAGCCCCCAAGCAGGCATAGCCAGCATTTCCCCCTACAATTCCCCTTTTAGTCTAAAAGAGTATTAAAACTTAACAGTGTAAATTATCTATAATTAAGTCATAAAGGAGAATTACAAGAAGTTATAATAATCTACTAAAGTCACATCTTAACTATATCTATTCTAACTAAAGCTTAAAGTCATCTGAAAGAGATGTCCAAGCTTGAACACCTCCTTCCAAATCCAATCTTAAAGGAAACTACCTCTAACTAGGTGTCAACAGTGGAGAAAGGGTGAGAAATCCTAGTCATTGGCCAGCAGCATTGTAACTAATATAAGTCTCTCTGTGTTAGTTATTCCTCTCTCTCTCTCTCTCTCTCTGTCTCTCTCTCTCTCTCTGATACACATGGATTTGAATTTTGTGCAGGGTGATAGATATGTTTCTATTTACATTCTTCTACATACAGACATCCAGTTACACCAGCACCATTTGTTGAAGATGCTTTCTTTATTTCCCAGTGTGTATATATGACTTCTTTGTCAAAAATCAGGTTCTCACAGGTATATGGAGTTATGCCTGTGTTTTTTATTTAATTCCATTCATCAATATGTCTGTTTTTATGCAAATATCTTGTGCTTTTGTTATTATAGTTCTGTAGTACAACTCGAAATCAGGGGTTGTGATATCTCTAGCAGTTCTTTTTGTTGTTGTTGTTTAGGATTGTTTTAGCTTTACTGTTTTTTGTTGTTGTTTTGTTTTTATGGATAAAGTTGATGTGGTATTTCCTAAGAAAATTGGGAACCAAACTACCCCAGGACACAGCTGTACTACTCTTGGGCATATAACCATAGGATATTATATCTTACCACAAGGACACTTGCTTAACTATGGTCATTAGGGCTTTATCCAAAATAGCCTGGACCTAGGAAATAATCTAGAAGTCTCTCAACCAAAGAATGTATAAATAAAATGTGTTACATTAATACAATGGAGTAATGCTTGGCAGTTAAAAAAACGACATCAGGAAATTTCACTCAAATGAATGCAACTAGAAAAAAAGTCATCCTTAGTGAGATAAACCATTCACAGAAAGACAAATATGGTATGTACTCAGTTATAAGTGGATATTAGCTGTCAAGTAAATGATAATCATGCTATAATCCACAGACCCAGAAAGGCTAAGTAACGGGGGTCTCTAAGAGAGACACATGGATCTCCATGCAAAGGGCAGATAGACTATATTTTACAGGTAGACTAGGGGAGGTTGAGGAATGGTGTAAGAGCTATCAGATCAGGGGACTGAATGGGGAAGACAGTGGAGACAGACAGTTGTAATTGGGATGAAATAGGGGTGGCAGGGTGGGGGGAAACAGTGTAGTGAAAACTTCCCGGAATCTGTCAGGATGGTCCTAGTGAGAACTCCTAGTAATGGAGGATATGAATTCTGAAGTAGATGTCTTTTGTAGCCAGGCAAGATATTCAGTGTTGGAACTGGGATGCATTCAGTTAAGTTGGTAAAGGAGGGTGTCCTGAAGATAACCCTAAACAAGCCAGGCTGATGCTAGGAAAGGGGGTCATTCTTGAGAAACTGACAATGGGGCTCCACTGCTGAGGACAACATCCACACAGTTCATTTAATCTAGAGAAGACATGGAGACTTCACACATACATTCTAGTCTCTTGACACAAGGAATCACTCTGCAGGATATGGAAAGAGAAACCTGAACACCCACCCAGCCACAAACCCATCCTGCCTGAAAAAATGTGTTGGGGCAATGGTGGCACAACTTGTGAGAGTGTCCAACCAAGCTCTTGTTGAACTTGAGGCCCATGCAATGAGAGCAAACACATGTCCTGCATTGCCTGGATGGCCAGGAACCTGAGACTGGATAGCTCTGAGACCTAGGATACAACCAAGCACACCAGGCATAAATAAATGAACTAATTAATTAATTAAATCAATAACATGATTCCTAATGATATTCTGCAATAGTCATGGATAGGTCCCTTGTCCAGTCATTACTAGAGAATCTTTCTCTGGCAGCAAATGGGAGAAGATGCAAAGAACCATAGCCAGACATCATGCAGAAAGAGTCTAAATTGGTGGTCTTCATTGGGTTTTTACTCTAGGAGCTCAGGCAATCATTTGGAAGAGGGGTGGGAAAGATTATAAGAGTCAGAGTGGGTGGAGGACCCCAAGGAAACACAGCCCACAGAATCAGCTCAACAGGGCACATATGGGTTCACAGAGACAGAAGAGGCAAGAACAGAGTCAGCAAGGGTCTTCACAAGGTCCACTCTGTATATGTTATGCCTATTACTTTGGTGGTTTTTTTGGACTTGCCTGCTCTCGCCATTGTTTCCCTCTTATTGGGTTGCCTTGTCTAGCCTCCGTATAGGGGCTTTTGCCTTGTCTTAATGTCTTCTTTTGTTTTGGTTGTCTCTTACAGACATTCTCTTTTCTAAAGGGAAACAGAATGGGAGAAGATCTGAGGGAGAGAGCATATGGGGGTGTTGGGCTAGAAGGAATGGAGAGAGGAGAAACTGGTCAGATGTATGAGAGAAGAATCTATTTTCAATTAAAAAAGAAAAAAATGAAGCAGCCCAGGATTCAGCAGAGAGAAAGGAGGTAAACAAGAGTCTCCAGTATGGAAGTGACTCTCCCAAGTCTGCTGTTATTAGCTCTGCCACAATCTTTTTGTCATAGACAGAATAGTACTGTCAAAGATCTGAGAGGGCATGTGCAAACCTGTGAGGATGACTTGGCAGGAGTAATTAAAGGTTCATGTTACTGTCTGGAAACCACCCTCTGGTCTAAAAGATTTGTTTCCTCTACAATGCAATAAATGCATGTGTATGTAAATATCTGCTAATTAATTGTGGATGAGATGAGCAAGAGGCTCCTTGTGTAGAGTACAACCACTCATATGTTGCCTTTCAGACCTGTGAGTAACCTGGGATGAGTTACTACATCCCAGTAGCCAAGATATTCTGATGTATTGGGGATGGAAGAATTCTTATAGACTTTCAGGCATGTGAGTGTTCTTGATTTGGGTCTTATCTCCACCTCACACCAGTCCCTCCTATTTCATGGAAAGGATCAAATATTTGTAGCTGAGAAGTGCCTCTCTGTTTTTCCTCAAGAGAATTTTTATATTGTGCATTCCTTTTTTCCTTTTATACTCTACCCACTTTAGTTCAAAAAAGCTTTTTATTAAGCTCTAGTCCTTTTAAACACCCACTGATATTCTATGAAATCTGGGCATCTACTTCATTGTGATAAAACATTCCTGACATCCACAGATATCTCTGTGGAAATCTCTCCTCTTGACCAGCTGCTGAGGTTGGAAAGGACAGTGCCCTTAAATTTCCCAGAAGTTCTGTTTCACTCAGATGACATATACATAGCATCCACTCCTTTTGAGTAACTTTGTTCTGACCTAAGAATGCTCTGAGATAGCAGCTTTGATCTTCTAAGTCTTCACAGAGATCTTGTACTCATCTTGTCAATTTATCTTCAGATCAACTGTTCTCTGTAGAGACTGGGGAATGTTTTATACATTGATTGTTAGGTTCCTTTTGCTCAACTACCTTTCTTTTATTTCATTGCACTCTCTCTTCTCCTCTTAATTTTCTTGCAGTCAGTAAGAACGGGCCAAAGAAGTGTGCACAGTATCCTGTTTGGAGTGCTCTACATATAGAATGCCTTGTCAGTTAAGTACAGTATCTGCATTCTCTGTAGTTACAGGCAACATTATTGTTAAATATTCTGCAACTAACAATACAAGAATTCCCTTGTTAGGCTTCTAGTAGTGTTTATCTCATGTTCTCAAAGCCCTGACTTGGAGCACTATCGGAAACCACCATGTTTCCAATAACATCTCCAAGATACAAGGTTTTTGCTCACCATCTAAATTCCACCACCAAATTCTAAAGGTGCTTCCATATTTAGGGTTTATTATAATAGCTGCATTCTGCTTTAAGTTACCAAAATCTGTTATAGTGAGCTATTGCTACATAACAAATTATTTCTAAAATGATTTTAATATTTTGCATTTTTAGTTACTTTAAAAGGGAAAATATATACTGTATCACATTTTTCTGTTGCCGAGGAATCACTGAGCATATTAGCTGTGTGATTCTGGCTCAGGATTGTTCATAAGTTTGCAGTTAAATTTTTGGCCGTATTGCAGCCAGAGAATTGATTTCTGAGCTCACTTACATGGCTCTTGGCAGGCCATAGTTCCTTCATGACTCTTGGCTTACGGCTTCTTACCATATGGCTTCTTGTGGGGCTACACAACACTGAAAATTAAGCAAGGCAAAAGGGAATATGAAGGAGAGGGGGTTTACAGCACAAGGTAAGGTCTTGGATGTCACAGTTTTATTCATAATGAATTCTATTGATTACACCAACATCTCCTAATACAATGCAGAAGACACAAGTGTGTCAAAACTAAAAGTGGCACTAATTAGGGACATCTGGGAAACGGGCTACCATTTCCCAGGCAGCAAAAGGCAGATCTTAGGAAAGATTTGGAGTGATATGAATAGAAGTCGTGTAGAAAAAGAATGAAAACTCTCAGAAATAAATTAGGTGTTTATATTCCCTTAGTTATATCCCAAGGCACATTTTAGTACACACAGACCAGGTCAACTTAATTTTATTGACACACTGAAACCATGTCAACTCATTACATTTTTAACATTTAATTTTCATGAAAAAATGTATACTGGATACCCTATTTGATAGTAAGTTTTTGAACTTCAGTCACAAAACTTCAGACAACAAGCATGATTTTGTCATTATTCTTACTAAGTATCAGTCATCCCACTATGATTTTTCATAGTTGATAAATCAGAAGGTTCAAAGGCCATCTAATTCTCTCATAATAGATGAAACCATTGATGTATTTAAGTTGCTACAAAGTACCTCCCTCTGTTTCATAATATAGTTGCCCTATATATCAGGACAGATCCAACACAGTTAATCAATAAAACTTGGTTTAAAAATGATAGAATAAGGTAGAAAATATGTTCTTGGGACATTTCTCAAAATTTGTAATCCAGAGAACTCTCTAGAACATTTTATGTAAGCTATTTTCTCATTCAAGTGCTATAATATGCATCCTAAGACATAACTAAACTATAAAATGCAATTTGGATACATTAATTAATCAAAACGTTTAAAAGTGAATTTTTAAAATATCCCAAACATTCACTTTGGTCACTTTCTGATCTACATCCTTAGGCTACTGTTCGCATTAAACATCAGCACTCTGAATACCATGCTTGATACAACTTACTGTATTTGTGCAGATTTACATCCTAAAATAACTCATCAACCCTCTATATATACACCACAGTTTTCATTTGTACATATATAATATGTTTTTATTACATTTACCATTTCCATTAGTGTTTCTTATCATCTCTCCCCACTTCCCCATCTCTTTTTTCCCCTCTCATATCTCCTATAATTCAAATCTATTTTTGACCTATTGGAATTCTAGTTTTCTAGTTCATTATAATGCTGATGATTTCAGATAGCATCTCAGTACTGAATAGGTAAGTCTACAAACTTGTGGAGTCTACATAAAGGCTTAATTTAACCCTTTGAAAGAACTAAAAAATTACATTAAAGGATACACCATGGAGAGGCTGTATAATTCCATCAAGAGAACAAAAGCTATCTGAGAAGGGCTAGAGAATTATTTGATATGTAGTTTGGTTTAATGGCACATAATGACAAATCTAAGCTTAAGTATTCTTTTTATGTTAAAATTATTAAGGACCATTCACCCTTTCGATATGATTTTTCTGAACTGGTTACTTTCTTGTTAAATTTCCATCTCTTTTCATTCTTTAAAAACAAAGACTCTTCAGGACAGTTCTGATGGCTTGATAGCAGAAAACATATTGAATGAGGATCCTGATGTCTATTCACAGGACATCATAATTATCTGGCACCTGAGCATGTGCATTTATATGTCACTGAGGAAATCTCAATAGGTGTTATTAATGGAAACATTATTCCACTTTATTAAGAACGTATTTCCTCCAACTGATCACATTTTTTCTTATTAATAATTGTCTCTGAGCAAAAATATTTTCTAATCATGTGTTTTTCCCATTGTTTGTTCAATGCCAAACAATGTAGGGACTACATTACACTGACTGGACTTGGGTTCTATTATAATCACACACTTAACCACTGTGAATGGTAGTTGGAACCTTTCCTCTTGTAAGGTTGAGGAAGAATTTTTAACCTAAACCACATATGGATCATTTTAACATACTCAGTGCCTTCCATTTGTCACTTGTCACAGTCCTCATTTTTCTGCAGGTGTTGCTGTTAGTATTGCACAATAAGTGTGGAGATTCTCTTTGTCACTTGCTTGATTAAAGTAACAGAAACCATACAGTGAGAAGATTCCAATGTGATGCGCTCATTAGCATAGCTTTCTTTTATGAGTATTGTTCTTCCAGTAGCTTCACAAAGAATATTATCCTGTGCATTCTCAGAGGTGATTTACAAAACTCATTAAAGATATGGAAATTATTTTAGAAACTATCTAAATTGAATTTAGAAGTGATGGCAAGTCCTACATATGATTTCAAATAGTAAACATATCCTGTGAACTAAAGCTCTTCAATAAACACAGAAGAAGGAAATTGTATTTGTCTAGACAGACACAGTTTTGATACTTTTTCACATTGATTTTTAAATTTGCATTCTAAAATATGATCATCCATTTTGAAAAGGGAGAGATGAAGAACATGCATAAAGGGGTTTACATAGTAGGTCAATACTTCCTTTTATTGATTTTGAAACCATATGTATTTCATGACAACAATGATAGAGTCTCCATTTCAGCTGTACCAATGGATAGATATTCTTTTTAAATGTAAAGAGTTAAAAGAAGAGGTACAGTATATTCTATTTATATTTCTGCATTTTTATCACCATGTCCACTATACCATTTGTTGTGGAAGTAGTCATTTGCATTATATTAGTTTGCTTTATATTACTGTAATGAATTACTTCAGGCAAGCTCTGTCTACTTTTAAAAGAGGTTTATTTAGGTAACCATTCTGGAAGTTCAAATTCTAACCCTGAACAATCCTACAGAGTCAACCTCTGCTGAAGACTTCATAATGAATGCATCATTGGTATGCATGTGTGAAGGAGAGGTTCCATCAATTAGCAAGCCAGGGAAGCTGTGCTTCCATAATTCCTCCAAGACCTGTGTAATATCCTCTCACCACACCTCACCTCTTAAGCCTCCTGTCATCTAGACACAGGAACACTAGGTCCAAGCCTGTGATCATGAACCTTTGAGGGACAAGATCACAATCACAGAATTAAAGAACTACAATTTCCAAATGCTATGGTTGTTGTGGCTTTGAGCAGATATGTAAGTTGTTCCTTAATCCAACACACAAATCTCATGCTCTTACTCATGCAATTCTGGATCATTTTATTTTCTAATCCAAGTTTTCAGATAATCAGTAGAATCTAGTCTGGATTTGCCTTGCCTGTGGTCTCTGGCAGAGCCCTGCCTAGCTTTAACTCATACATTTTATTTCTTCATCTTTCTATCGTTAATCATACTCATTCATTATATTGGCGTCAGTGTGAGAGCAAGCACCACTGTGCTAGATTATGCTTTCTTCACACCTGTTTGAGCACACCATGCACAGAAAAAAATCAGTGATGATATTTCTGTGTGGAAAGGAAATGTGTGAGCAAAGAAAGAACTACTGAGTTACAAAGTGATCTGTTTTCTCTGTAGAAATACTTGAATGAGAGATAGACTGTCAAGTTACAGTCAACTTGTATCTCTGAGCTCTTTGATCGGGTGTCTTGTTACTCCTTAAGCAGGTTGTCAGTTTCAATGAAGTCAATAAACCTTGGATTAGCTATATTCAGACTAATTTTTGTGGGTTGGAAAATTTGGCTTTTGTTTCATGTTATTGTACAATGTTCAATTTTATGTAAGTGAAAACAGATACTTTATTTTACCCATTACTATGTGTGTTGACAGTTAGTGAAACAATCCAAATGAAAATAATATACTCATTGGATCATAAATTGAAAAAGAACTGTATTTTTGAATGGATTGACAGAGTTTTAGTCATGTGAGTAAACCATTATAATATGTTGAGCTGATTTATAAGCTAGTTGGATTAAGTAATCTTTCATGATTTAAGCTTGAACCATTTCCTTTTCTTCTATTTAAATACACTAAAATATAACTATCCCAGAAAATGTCATTAAAGACTGTCCTCAGAATTCCTCCAGAACAAAATACATCCCTTAATGGCATTTACATTTCCAGCAACAGTCACAATGCACCAGTAACTGCTATGTAAAATCATGATAATAGAGTGCTTTAAAAATGATTTTCCTATAAATTTGTTAGAACAGATAAATGTCTAATTTGATATCTTGATTTTGATAGTTCAGGATTTTCCTAATAAAATCCCATAATTTCTTTTCACCTCTCAGATTATCATCTGTAGTCAAAATCAATTATCTTTCTGAGCTGGGTTTTGTTTTGTTTTTTTTTTTTTACACAAAATGTAAAGTAACTGAATGAAGACAATTTCTTCTTTTAAATAGTCTTGTATCTGAGACACACTCATGCTCAAATCTAAAAAGATCTGTGGAAGTATGTTCATTATCTTTTTCTGAGAAATGAATATTTGTGAGCTAAAGAGTAAAGATGACCGAAAATTGAAAGGTACATCCATGACTTCTCTGCCTTTGGGCCTTTTATACAACTCCAAAATGGCAAAGACTATTGAGGAAATGTTTGTGTATCTCTGTGTATTTATGGAGCAAAATAGAATATACCCATGGACTAGATGCAGACACCTACCATGGATGCTAAATTTCCTCATCTAAAATGGTCTAGTATTTGCATTAAATTCATACACTCTAGGTCATCTAGGTTACTTACAATACCAACACAATGTAAATGTTGTATAAATCATAAATAATATTTAGGGAGCAGAGACAAGAAACATAGTCTACACTTCAATACAGATGCATTGGTTTTACTTTCACAATGGGTTGACTCCACACATGCAGATATGCCAGATATGGAAGAGGACTAATAGGAGAGAAAAAAGCTTTAACACTAGGTCAAACTGGAATGTTTGCAATGCCACTTTGGAAATTGCTGAGCACACAGAGAGCATTCACTGGAGATGTATGTGATAGTACTTACCTTGCCTTGGCCTAGTTTGTGATTATAATTATAATTTCTAAGGTCCTGCACTTAAGAAGTGCTTCCCTTAAGTCAACTTCAATTAAAACATTTGTGTGGTTAGGAGAGCTTAGTTACATTGCTTTCACAGCACTTTTTTCAAGACACTGAACTTCATAAAACTCTTCATAAAACATTTCACAGACAGTGCTGGTGATAAAAATGATGTGAACAACTACAGTGATGACCCTGTGTTCCAGCAGGCCTATTGGATTGTACCATTTTAAGCACTTTGCAGTATAACTTCATGTAATCTTACAAAAATTCTACAATATGGTTGCATATGTTTGAGCCAGCTTGACTGTAAATGCCTCTCTAGCACACGTTCTCAATATAGTTTTTTCTTTACTCTAAAGCTGCAATTAGGCGAATCATGTCGGGTGGGCTTGGAGAGTGTGATGCTTAGAATTTGTCTTCCCTGATTGCAGAGAGTTTACATGACCTTGTCAAAAGTTTGTTCTATGTTTTTCTGATGAGCTGATCTCAGAGGAGAAAATGAAACAACAAACAAAAAATTGTCACATAGTTTACAGTATTGTTCCTCATGCTAGTGAACCATAAAAGTTGAATATCAACACTGGAAGTTTCTACAAGGACTTTAAACTACAACATAGAAAGTCCTCAGTTACAGAAAGTGGTAATTAGACTATTGGTATTTATTTAAGCAAATGTCTCTTTCTGCTTTTTCAGGGTATTCAGATTTGAAGTTCTAGTTGCAAGGACATGGGTTAATATCACTTCTCATGATTCATTTAAGTTTAATACTCAAATATATGTTTGAAATGATACTTTACAACCATTCTTATATGTTAGTACAGTTAGTGTTATAATTTTTCTTGGGATCAGCCTTTCATTAAAAGATAAATTGACAGAAATTAATGACGTTCACCGAATGCCCAAATTTAGGCTGTTATCTTAGTAGAATATGAAAATATTTATTGGCCAAAATACCACAAGCTTACTACAATTAAAATAAACGCAGAATTTACTCAAATGTGTATGTTGCTCTCCAAACTAATGCTATACTAATTTCTATAACAATCTTTCCATTTGCTGAGTGATGACTTAAGACACTTTGGGAAGTCTTTATATATACATTATTTGTATTTTTCCTTTGTCAATCCAATCACTTTCTTTTCAAGCCTTTGTTAATATTAACTATGCTAAATTCACTGATGATAATTGTATTCTTTTACATTGTTAATGAGGTTACTATAAACTTTGAATGTTATGTGTTCCTTCAACCTTCACAACACAAACCAAAAGAAATTGAATGGTGACCAGAGTAAACAGACACAATATTTACTATGCAGCATAGTTTACATGAATATTTTATATTCTACATCAGGGAAAATGCCACTTGAAATAGAATGTATATTATTTCCATTGCTTTTCTCAAAGAGAATTAGTTCAAAATCCCAAATTCTTAATGTCAATGACATTGTAATTTAGTTCTTCCTGTAAGTTTGATATGTTGTCAACAAAACAGAGTTTGTAGCAGAGGTTTTAAATATGTAATATTGCTTTCCACTAGACCATAATCTAATAGTGAGATTACAAACTGAACTATGTATATTATGATGCAATTATAATCAGCTGGTTTCTTTAAAAATTCGTCTTCTTTTAGATAAAGTCTCATTATATAGGCAAGCTGACCTTAAATATGGCATGGTCCAGATCTAAATCAGTCCCCTGCAATTGCTAAGAGTGTATTCTGGTCCACTACATCAGTTTCAGGTGAAAGTTGACTTTCCAACAGTTGCTTTGGGCAAACATGAGATAAGCATCATTATTCTCACTCCACAGAGGGAAGAAGCCACCAAAGAGGGATGATTAGACTGAGTCTTTCCTCTCATAGGCCCTGTGAGCCTGGTGCAGCAACACAGGATGCTGATACTAACTCATGTCTGTACTCAAAAGTGGAAAGGTGACAGAAAGTTTGAAATGGATGTCTAGCTACCTAGTTTCATCGGATGAGGTCAGACAGCTACCCTTCTGAACTTTGAGCTGGCTCTTTTTATTTATTGATTTTACAGTTAATATACTGAGACAGAAGATGTTGCTTTGAAGATTGCCTTAAACATCTAGGTCTAAACCCGACTTCACCAGGAAGCTGTCACAGGATGCTGGGCCTCCTGCTCCCAGAAGAAGCTCATCAAGGTGAAAGAGCATCATTTATCAATATATAAGTGCGGAAGCAAAGATGGGAAGTTTCAAGGGAAGGTATTTATCATGAGATATTGTTCTATTAAGCTGGCTTTATTTTGGTTACTTCGGGTGATTGATGTACAATGCATGTAATCATTTTGTCGAAAAGCTATGCGCCCGGCAAAGTGTCAGCTGCTCACTGTACCATTATTAAACAGCTGCATTCTGATTGAGCTCCAAACAAGACACTTTCAAACCCTTGTTAATCACAAATAGACAATCCAAAGGCAAAAGGGAATGCAGAAGGGTGAAGAAAGTACTTGATAGACTTTTAAAGTGTCAAGAGAAAGGGCCAAATCACATTAAATACAGCTTATTGTCAAATAAAAGGCAAAAAATTCACATAAGACAATAATTGGAAAATCATAACTCTCTGCTCTGCAACTTTGCCTACAATTGACTTTTATGATCTTCTCCCTCAAGGAAGATAATTAATCTTGGAAAAATTGTTGATGGCTTTCAAATTAAAATTTCATTGAAAAAACTGAATAATAGATTTTACATAATTTTTAACAAGCTATTTTGACTTTGGACCTTTTTCAAACAGAATTTCCTTGATTTTCTGACATTTAGAAGGGAAAAGCACTCTTCCCTTTGACATTAGGGTAAGTGCTAGGAACAAAGTGTTTCATTTTTGTAGTGTGTTTGTTTTAGCTATTTAATTTCCCCATTTAATAATGGTAAGCTGTGACTTGCTTGACTATTAAAAGGTAAGAAGGTTATGAGACTGTTGCTATCCTGTTTAACTATACAAAAGAGAGTAGCAGGCATGGAGAGATTCATAGCTAATGAGGAATGCGTTTTCCAAGGGGGATGCATATTCTTTGAGGCTTTGACTGAATCCTTTATCATCCTTTGGCTTTCAGCACTTACTGTGAAACACAGAGTCTAGTCTGTGATCAAGCAAGTGAGATGATTGCCTGGTGCATAAAAACTTAAAGGTACCAACATTCAGTCTCTAAAATCAATAATACTATAATGTAATGTGTTAGAAAACTTAAAAGTATTGTTAAAAAGTCAAAATTAACACAAGATCAAAAGAAATTAAATATAGAACCAATGTTTGTCTCAGGTGATATAGGCAACAAATTGTGGGATAAGTTTACAACTCTGTGACTATTCACAGGTGACATAGTTCCTGAGAGTAGCATTTAGGTAAACACATATGCATGTGAACTCACAGAACATGATCAATATTTAACAGTTTGCTGAAATTCCCATCCAGTCATCATGCTTCATAGGTTACCAAAATGCTGCTTCCTATCACTGTACATTGAGTTTTACCAGTGCTATTTCTAGAATAACTGAAATACTGTGATGTAATTTGCTTATTGAGGGATTATTCACATTGCTATATGATCATTTCCAAAGTTTAAAAAATATACTTATTCATTTCCTTAAATATGAATGATGCTTTTGAAGCTACTTCAAAAAGGAAATAAAGCAAGTCATAAAGAACATGGATTTTAACATGGCGATGGGCACAATGAAACCAAATGGAGAAAACCAAACTATGGTTATGAGCACTTCCTTTAAAAAAAAATGTTTTGTAACTTATCGCTTCATTTGGGAACTTCCATTACCACACTTAAGATTGTGTTGGTGACACTACTACCAAAAATTACTTTTCCCTTCCTCCAAAGTGAAACAGCTCATAACTCAGCACACAGGCTCTGAACTTAATATTTTATTATTTATCTTCCCATTTATTGAAAGTAGATTTTTCCCCCTCAGGTAATGTATCCTGACTCTGGTTTTCCCACTCTCTACTCCTCCCTCTTCTTCCTTACCTCTCTCCCTTCCAGATCTACCTCCTTTCTGTCTCTTATTAGAAAACAAACAGGAACCTAATGGATAATAATAAAATAGAGCAAAAATGTAATAAGAGAAACAAAAATTCACTTGTTGGAAAAGGATAAAACAAACAAAAAGAAGGAAAAGAACCCAAGAATATGCAGAAGAAACAGATATAGATGCAGAAGCCCATTCATTCCCACACTCAGGAATACCATAAAAACACTAAACTGGAAAGTATAATACATATGTAAAGAGCCTGTGGGATACAAATGGAGATAAAACACTAAAAATAATAATATAGAACTAAGGGGGGAAGGAAAAGCCCAGACATGACATTATGAGACAACGAACCTCAAATGATGCCATTGAGTTCATTTTCTGTTGCCCTTCTACTTATTTTGTGGCATGCTGCCTACCCTTAAGAGGAGTTCATTTCTCTAGGAGCTGTCTTGGAGAAAACTAAATTTGCATTTGCAAGTGCCTGTCAGTTAGAAGTCTATTCTTTGTTAAGGGTTGGGACATGTGTCCACTTCTTTCAGCTCTTGGGTAAAGTGGGACGAAAATAATACATTCCTCAAAGGAGTCAGACAAAGCTTGACAAACAGATGTTTTAATAGGAGTCAGACAAAGCTTGACAAACAGATGTTTTAATAGGAGTCAGACAAAGCTTGACAAACAGATGTTTTAATAGGAGAGTACTCACGCACTGGAGTCAGTCTTCTACCACCAGGCGAACCATGGAACAGAGAGAGCAGCCTACGTGTGACCCTCATATTTAAGGGTCACATCACTGACCACACCCTGGTGTGTGTGGTCTGTGTCACCTGTGCCAGCCACCATGAGGGAGTGGCTAACATTTCCACTACACTTGGGTCACGTCTATGGACCTAAATTCATATCATGATCCCATGTAGCAGGTATGAACACTATAAAGAGGCTTTTTCTATACTTACCAATAGTCTCTGTATTTCCTCTTCCTAAGAATCCAGGTGTTCCATAACAGTTTACGCTGGAGAGGATGTGGAGAAAGGGGAACACTCTTTTCTTGCTAGTGGGAGTGCAAACTTGTACGACCACTTTGGAAATCACTATGGCAGTTTCTCATGAAAATGGGAATCAGTCACCACAAGATCCAGCAATTCTACTCTTGGGCATATACCCCAAGGATGCACATTCATATAACAAGGACATAGGTTCAATTATGTTCATATCAGCATTGTTTGTAATAGCCAAAACCTGGAAGTAACCTAGGTGAACCTCAACTGAAGAATGGATGGAGAAAATGTGGTACATTTATGCAATGGAGTATTACTCAGCAGAAAACAAACAAACAAACAAAAAACAATGAAATATTGAAATTCACAAGCAAATGGAAGGAACTGAAAGAAACCATCCTGAGCAATATAACCAAGCACAGAAACACAAACATGATATGTACTCACTCATATATAGATATTAGACATATAGCAAAGGACTACCAGCCTACAATCCACACCTCCAGATAAGCTAGGAAATAAGGAGGACCCTGAGAGAGACATACATGTCCCCCAGAGAAGGGAAAGGGACAAGAACTCCTGAGCAAATTGGGAGCATAGAGGGAGGGGGAGGGAGGTAGGAGAAAGAGGAGGGGATAAGAGGAGCAGGGAGCAGAACATGAAGGATCAGGAAGACTGAGTGGAGGGAAGAATAGAGGAGAGCAGAAAAAGAGATACCTTAATAAAAGGAACCATTACAAGTTTAAAGAGAAATCTAGCACCAGGGAAATGTTCAGAGATCCACAAGGATGACCCCAACTAAGAATCTAAGCAATAGTGGAGAGGCTACCTTAAATACCCTTCCCCTATAATGAGATTGATGACTACCTTATATGCCATCCTAGAGCCTTCATCCAGTAGCTGATGGAAGCAGAAGCAGACACCCACAGCTAAGCACTGAGCTGAACTCCTGGAATCCAGTTGTAGAGAGGGAGGAGGGATAAGCAAAGGGGTCAAGACCATGCTGGAGAAACCCACAGAAAAAGCTGACCTGAACAAGTGAGAGACACAGACCCCAGTCATAAAGCTGGGGAAATAGCATTGGACCAAAACATGCCCACTGATGTGGGTACAATTTAAGAGGGCTGGGAAGTCTATGGGAAGTCTAACAGTGTAACCAGTGCAAAAATGGACTTTGGGAGCTCATTCCCCATGGAGGGATACTCTCTCAGCCTGAATACATAGAAGAGGGCTTAGAATCCCCCCCCCCAACAATGATGTGACAGACTTTGATGATCCCCCATAGAAGGCCTAACCATCCCTGGGGAACAAAAAGGGATGGGATGGTAGGGTTGGTGGGCAGAATGGGAAGATGGGAGGGAGAAGGAACTGAAATTGATATTTAAAATAAGATTGTTTCTAAATTAAATAAATATTTTTTAAAAAAGTAAAAAAAATCCAGATGTTTCATTAACAATTGTTTCTATGACATGCTTAGTGTGCCTTTAATAAAAGGGAGGGAGAAGGGAACTGGGATTGTTATGTAATTCAGTCTTGTTTCTAATTCAAACAAAAAATGATAAAAAAATAAAAAAGAATCAAAATGATTAAACTTAGAAAAATTATATTTTTATTGCTCATGTCAATATTATCCTGACAGTAGAAAAATAAACAGATAACCTAAGTAAATGTAAGAAGCAGAAAAATGTAAAACTGCTAACTGCATATAGGAAGTGGTTCTAATAATTTCTTTAGCTGCTGAAGAAATTGGGAATGGAATTAATGGCCTTGTCGAGATGTGAACTCTATGTACTATAATACCAAACTGTCAGCCAAAATATGCCTATTGGGGTGGTAGTGGTGGTTGTGGGAGTAAGGAGAACTCTCTGATTGGATTTTACATCTCTACAAGAGTGAACCCATACTAATACATTAAACCCAGTCAACATTCATGATTGAAATATTTTAGTTCTTGGGGCAAACTTAAAAGTGATGCTTAGCTGAATTGCCACCTTCTAAATATTTGCATAACCACAGACAAAGTCTACTCTCAACCTTAAACACAGGTAAATGCAGAGACCAATGGCTGCACCAGATGCTGTGAATGAAGGATGGTTAAGGATTCAACCAAAATAAGACATTTATACCAGCCCCTGGAGCTGCCGGAAATATTACAAAAGAGAAGAATGAAAGAGACAGAAATTAGGAAGATCAGCTGCAAAATGCCATCTAAGAACAAGAGCATTGCAGTCAAGAACTCACAGCAACTGTGGCTACTGTACAGGTCCTCTGAACAGTCAGCTATAGAGGGAAAGGGGCCTCCAGGGACACCACCACTTATTGCTGTTCCTATATTGGCAACTAGCAGATTCTGGGAGGAAAAGGATACAAGGTATCAATTGTATAACCACACTAGTCTCTAGCGGTTAGTGTCAAACTCAGTATCACACAGATGGACCAAGTTAAACTCTGGAACACTAAGCAAGCCCCAGACTAGTAAATATAAGACATTTGAAAGGGAAGAGGGAAGCTGGAAAGAGTGGGGGGGGATGAAAATGAGGATAACCACAATGGAGTAGGTACATGTATCTAATGGTCAAAAACAAAACTTATTAATAATAACAAATACTCAGCAATGTGACACAAAATAAAACATAATTTACTCATCTAACAGAGACTTACAGTACACATAGAGTGTTAATCATCATGACTGGCATCCTAATTCAGAGGTTTTAGAGAGTAAAAACCATGGTTTTTGCAACTGTCTGTTCAGATGTTTTATTACCACATTTCCATGGGAATTAGCAGGATGAGTGCCTTGCTTGACCAACCCAATGTATGATGTCCTGAGTTATTCCCTGTCTACGGCTCATGTTACCTGTCATAGAGCTGGCCTTTGGTGTTATGGTCTCTGGTTTTGAGACTGCCTGGAATATGTTTGGGCATGACTTTCAAGGAGTAGAAAGCATGAGATGTTTATTGATAGCAGAAAAGAAAGCAATCTATGTCATACTTAGCTTCCTGATTGTAGAAGCTTAGAATTATTCTAGATTCTTTAAAGAAACAGCAGATACCTTACCATAGCTTTTTGCCAAAGGAACTGCAAATCCAATGAGACATAAAGTCACTTGTCTTCTGTATAGTTGAGAAAACTACCATTGTATCATATTTTCAAAGGTATTTCTTATATGTTTCCTGTCTTTGCATGTCTAAGCTCTTAGACTCATATATACCCATGGTAGCAGAACTCTTCTCTGTGATATAATATCTTCTGAGAAGTTGTTACCTATCAGAAAACATGTGAAAAGCATGAAAGTTGTCACTCTGAATCTGCCCCACTTTATCTCTTCTTTTTGTATAGAAGAAAAAGAAACTTAATTCAAACCATATATTTAAAAATGCAAGGTGTTTTGCAATAAATAGCTCTGCATTCAAAGGTAGATATTTTGTAGTCAATTTTAGAATGTGCTTTAAATGTAAAAGTGGGGACAAAACAGTGGTATCTGTTTTTCTCCACTTTGAACAGGTTGGTTAATCGTGGAGCATCTGTCAGCCTTATAAAATGATTCCAAAGCTAGCCTTTACTTACAGGGAGTGAGTAGGAAGCCAGTGTGTTCTCATACTTTCACTTAATCTACATACAAATTAATAATGGAGAAATGCAATTTCAAGGCTAGTTTCAACTTTTTATATGCAAAATGACTTGATTCCCCAGATGCTCAAAGTTTACTTATTTATCAGACAAATCAATAGGTCAAACTGCAAAAATAGATGCCAATTATTATTGAACAGCAGCAGAAAAATAGCTAGAAAAGACCAGTTTTAGGGTTTCTAGACCAAATATAGTTATCATATCAGACACACTCAAAATCATAATGTTTTGATATAATTTATTTTAGTGCAGACAGGGTTTCTCTGTGTAGCCTTGGTTGTCCTGGAACTAATTTTGTAGATCAGGCTGGCCTCAAACTCAGGGTGTTGGGATTAAAGGGATATGCCACCATGGCTGGTGATAGGATTTTTTTTATAGGCACTGATGAATCATATGTAATATATTTCATTTAATTCTTGAACAATAACTATGAATAAAAAGAGCACATCTACTTCTTTTAATCCCCACTTGCTTTTTTTCAAAGCATGGAATCAACACGCAGTGTAGAGCGAGGAATAGCTTTTCCCTTTATACTCAATACTCTAACCAAAAGACCACCTCCTCTACTAGGCCCACCTTCCACTGACAGGAAGTTAGGCCAGTTGTAGTAGTAGAGATTCTAAATCCTTCAATAAATGCTTTGTTTCTAAACTCAGCGTCCTAACCCTTGGTTTAAATTCTTTATTTGTTATTACGTATTTTTCATGTTTGAGGACTACAATTAAGTGAAATTTTTTGACTATACTTATTAAGATCCTACGAATTGAAATGGTTACTAATTTTCTTCTGTGTGCGGATGCCAGATGTATTAATAATCACCACCCTCATTTAGACTACTACATTCCAATTCTACATTAGAAGTTTCATTGATATGAACAAACACATTTATTGTATACATATTTTGAAGGAGAAAAATCAGTATCTATCAAATGGATGTACAATTAAATGTGTTTGTTCCCAGTGATTATCAGAGATGAATAATTCTGAATACATCTAAAAATGTTTCTAATATTCAATGGCATTAATAGCTATTGGGTTACCATGGAATGATTAGTTTCCCGTTATTCTGTGGGTGTAAATAAGTTAGTAACCCACCATGGGGCCTACTTAATGGCAAGGCCTAGTTCTGCAATGAGTAACAATATTAGCTGAAGCTAGTGGTTTTATTTCCTATTTTTCTTGAGACACAGAAAGAACTTCTATTTGAGCTGAGGCCTCACATTTCCAAATTATCTATGAGAAGACTGTGCTAAGGACTTGGTACCTGAAAAATCATCGTTTTTGTAAATTAATTGAAATAGACAACATGACTAAAATTAGCCAAGAAAACATACAAAGTCTGCTTTTCCTTAAGTATATTTATTTACTTGCTTCTTTTTCCCAGACAGATTTTACTATGCATCCTTGGTTGTCCTAGAACTTACTATGGAGATCAACATGGTCTTGAACTCATAGTGCTCTGCCTGCCTCTGTGTCTGCCTCCTGGGAGGTGCGGGTATTAATATTTGTGCTGCACCAGCCAGCCTAAATTTCCATATTTTGGAAGGAACATATTTATACATTTACCATGTTAGTTACAAGTATGATGTTATTTTTAAAAGAAAGGAAAAAAAAAAAAAACAAGTATCTGTAAAAGTGCAAAGAAAGTGCCAAGCTCATAGTGAGACAGAAGGAATGATTGCTAAAAATGGGAATTCAAGATGAGACACAGGTGCTGCTATAAGTTCATGGAACTATGACAACTGTAAATGGAAAGGGAATTACAAAAATGACTTTAGGCTGAATTTTATCCTGTGCCCCAAGCCTTAATTCCCTCATCCACAAAATGAAGCTAATTATGAGTTTTTAAGTTTCTGATGAGATTGCCAAAAGCCAATTAAACAATCCATAAATGGCACATGTGATTATGAATATATTATGAACAGCACACTATATAATATTGTCTACATATACATGGGTTATATAATGGGAGAACAAGGTGTAATGCAACTATAAGAAGCCCATACTGTAACCTTTAGATGTTTCCCTGGGAAGGACATAGATAAGAGAAAATTTAATATTTCTTCCTTTTCTCACAAACTGATACTATAATAAGACTTCGAATGGTATTTATTTCAAACCCAATTTGATCTATTGAGTGCATATGAACAAAAATGCCCGTGTTCATTACATTTGGAGAGACAGATGGTCTGGACTGAGAGAACCAATTAATGTAAAATGTGTTCTTTTTGGCACTTACCACAAAGGAAGATCTTATGTTTTAATACCTTGTTCTTAAAGTTTATTCTGTTTGCAGAATTAATGTTGCCTTATGTAGAAAGTACAAACACTAAATGTGTCTATGGATATCAATTTTACCTAATTATTATCACAAACAGAGAAAGCTAATTCATGTGGCTTATTGTATTTTTTTTTAGTAGTAAAGAATGAGGAGTAAGATATGCATTGGAAATATTCTCATGGCCCACATATCACATTTTTTCATCTGGCAGAAAAATGCAAGGAAATTGCTTTTTTGCCAAGATTACTTGATGGGGTCATTTCCCATCCCCTTAGAAGTCTTCTGGTAAGTTGTGCAGATGCCTGAGACTGTCAGACTGCTCTGGATTGTTTACAGAGAGGAAAAGGCACAGATGTATTTTTATTTAGATACACATCCATTCAGGTTCTGATTGTTTGATTAAACTAAGGAAAACATTTTTCCAGATGGAGATTTTTCTAAGAGATGTTTGTGTAAAGGTCCAATTATTCAAGGGTTATTGATGCACAAAATCAAACTCTGCTTGCTTACTGACTTTGACCTAGGTCAAAGGCAGTGTAAAGAATAGCATGTTTGTCCAGAACAACAAAAGATAAATAGGACATAGGGTTAAGAAAATACCTTGGTATCATGAATTTCACATTAGACTTTTTAAGCCAAGGGGTTAAGAGGTTAAATATTATCTTCTGAGCCAAAATGAGAATCATAATATATGAGAAAAAACTATGAGAATTTATTGGTATATATTTTTATCATCTTTTAAATGTTTTGTTTTCAGCTCACTTTATGCAATTCTGAATATACAAATTCAGAAGCCTTTGTGTATTATTTAAGAATAACCCTGCATACATTTGTGAAATATGTTTGCATAGCTTATTGATGTTTGCCTGATGTTAAAAACATTTAGATGTCACTGATATATACATCGGTGAATCAATCAAATATGTGCATTAACCATCAAATACTACCTTTAGGGACAAAAGGAAAAGGAGATGCAGTACACATGTGAGTACAGCCTGCATACATGCGCACAAATGGATTGCTAACAATGGCTATCAACTGACTCTCAGCAGGTGAACTGCTAACATTCACTCAAAGTTAACTTCCCTGGAGAGACCAAGGTAATTCATTCATTAGAATCTACAGATAGAGGCCCTTGTGAGCAATCATCTAAGTTTCTTGTTTCTAATTGTTTCATGATCTTTTGCAAATGGTATTTCTGTGAATATTTGTATTTGGTAATGAAAACACCATAATGTTTAATCTCAGACACATAAGCATGTAAAGAATGTTGAGAACAATAATAAGAAATACTGTATTATTTCAACATTAGATATGAGAATGAAAGTGGTGATTAAATTATTGTATCAAACTAGTTAAAATAATTTTACCTGTGATTTTAATGCAAATTCTTCATGTAAAAATAACTATTTTGGAGAAAGAACATGTGTAAAATATAAGTACATTTATGTAAGCAATAAAATATACTGCAGAGAATTTCTTCTCTTAATTATCTGATTTTAGAAAGTATCAGTATATAACACACACACACACACACACACACACACACACACACTACCTAAAAGAGCAGGGTACATTCATGTATGTTCCAAATATGGGTGTTGCAGATAAAATGTAAAATTATGTAACTTTGGATCCCTATGCTTTACTCCAAAGCCTAGCACTCACAGGCTGTTGGGTATGGAGAAGCTACTTAACCTCTCTGATCTTAAAAGTCTATTGTTCACTGTATGAGAATAATAAGAGGCAGGTAAAAGTACTTCCAATGATTCATGGAATGTATCTAGCTTATGGCAATGTGAAACAGCCCATAAATGAAAACTAATGTTGGAAAATGTCTTCTAATCTCTAATCATGATCATAAGTCACCATAATAAAAACATTAGACAAAAGACTTTCTTCTTATTTGGCACTTAATACAGAATACAGTGATTTTTAGTTCCTTTGCTTCCTTTCTATTCATCCTATTAATTTGAATAAGAAATGCACAGGAACATATTCTGTATGAAAGAGATTATTCTGTATGATGAAAGAGATTCAATAGTATGCATTTGTTTATTCTTAAGTAATGAAAGACCAAAAAAATCTGTTGTTTTTTGTGTTTAAATATTCTATTTCTACTTCGAAAATGATAGTATTTTTCAGTAGCAGATTGGAACAGTAGGGAAGTATTGAGGTGATCTCATATTCATTTGTATCAAGAAGAATTATGTAAAGATATACTAAAAATAAGTTAAAATGCAGCAAACTATCTTTACAACAAGTTTGCATTTATTTTTTTTATTTTTATTAGCAAGAAAATTATTTTACATGTCAATCCCAGGTCCCTCTCCCTCCCAACCCCCGCCCCTGCCCCTGCCCCCGCCCCCCCCCCCCGCAACTAATGCCCTACCCATCCCATACCCTTTCTGCTCCACAGGAAGGGTGAGGCCTTGAATAGGGGGTCTTCAAAGTCTGTCATATTCTTTGGGATAGGGCCTAGGGCAACCCCCTTGTGTCTAGGCTCAGGGAGTATACCTCCATATGGAATGGGCTCCTAAAGTCCATTCCTATGGTAGCGATAAGTGCTGATCCACTACAAGAGGCCCCATAAATTTCCAAGGTCTCTTCACTGACACCCATTTTCAGGGGTCAGGATCCCTTTGCTCATCAGTTGTCCTCTGCATCTGGATTTCAGTTCAGTTCAAGGTTTAGTTGTGGGTGTCTGCTTCTACTTCCACTAGCTGCTGGATGAGGGCTGTTTGATGTCGTATGAATTAGTCATCAATCTTCATTATCAGGAGAGGGCATTTAAGGTAGCCTCTCCTCAAGTGTGCACTTAAACTGCTACTCATGCCTAACAGAGATGAGAAAAGATGACCAGAAAACAAGGAGTAGAAGGCAGTGTTCTCAGGCATCACAGGATTTTTTGTATGTATTTTACAGTTTGAAACTGAAATGTCCTTAAGGTAGTATCTTAAATGTTCTTTCCTCTGCTGGTGGTGCTGCTTTGCCATGGCTTCCCTGTGATGATGGCCCAAAACTCTCTGAAATTGAGTCCAATAACCTTTTCCTCTCTACAATTTTCTGTGTCAAGTAATTTGGTACCAGTAACACAAAGCTAAGTGATTCAAGTACCAGAGGTAAGAAAAATAGGGATCAACCAGTACATTGTTTAAAGAATTTAGAACTAAGTATATTGGGAAGCATTTGAAGCAGTCTGATTGATGAAGATGTTTGAAGGACAGGTTGAATCAATAATCAATTGTGGTTCTGACATAAACTTGAACTATAATGAGAAATACGCCAAATCTCTTATGATTCCTTGACTCTACCATTTCATTTCTCTTTTCATCATGATATTGTTTACTTGAAATCATTTGGAAATAAACTGTTTCAGCTTCTTCTTTACAACCAACTAAATCTTTGCTGGAAAGGGAATGGATGCCCTAGTGCTTGCTGCATTGAAATCCTAACCCCGTTTTCTCTGTCTGTTTAGATATGAGCTTGAATATGTGCCTTTTTCTCTTTCATGAAAAAGATATGGGTATGTCAAAGTGAATGGGCATATTTGTAAATAGCCAGCAGAAGGTGGGGACTTAAAGGTTTTCTCTGAAAATTGAGTTTTTGGCCATGTGGTGATGGCACACTCCTTTAATCCCAGCACTTGGGAAAAAGCACACAACCCAGGAGCTTGTTAGGAATCCAAAACCTCAGTCCCAGCCTGAGTTTTCTGAATGAGAAGCCTTTGTTTCATGTGCTTATTAACCTGAAGAGTACCAGTTTAGACATTCTCTAAACTTGAATGGGTACACTTTAAAGACTAGCATGACTCCTGAATTAGTTCAGGGTTGCAATTAAGCTTGTATGTCTGTTAGCTGAAAGGTAACAAAATCCTGACACTGGAATTTTGGCATTACCCTCATTTAAAACTTCTACTCAAAACAACAGTGGCCATCATTATACTGTGGGTGAAAACCTAGGTTCAGGTACCAGAACTAGAGACACTGAATAAACAGAACAAGCCCAGATTGTGACTTTTGGCTTATATTTGGTAATAGTGTCCATTTCTACTCTAAAATACACCTGGATCTGGACATTTGAATACATGGTAACCCTATTCATTGGCAAATAAATGCTTGTTTGAAACATTAAAACAGATCATTTTCATGAAGTCTGTGTGAACCATATGCAGAGAGAGATAATGATAGAAATAGCTAACAGAAAGCAGTTGAACATTAGAAAGATAATAGCTCCCGCCATCAGTACTAGCTGCCTTCTCATTTGGCACCTAAAACAGTTTCTGAGGAATGAGGGAAAATTTAACCCAGCAGAGCATTCAAACCTCTGGCTTCTACAAGGTAGATACCCACTTCTGTTTTTGAAGTATCATTTAAAGATTTTTCTAAATGTGAACCATCAACAGTGTGAACATATTTAGGCCAAGTTCTATTCAGAGTTCAAGCCAAGGTGTTTGACTAAACTCAGAATTTTTTTCAGGAAAATAAAAAGATAGTCTTTTTAGGAAAAGAGGTCTGGTGCCTGAGAGATGCATGCCAGACTCTCTTTCCAACCTCTCTTTCTTATTGTTCAGGACCATAGTAGTGAGTGTATTGACACCTCTTCCCATAGACATTTCCCAGCTTCACAAAAGCATGTCCAGCAGCATAAGAATGAGATGGCATAATTGTTATCTCTGCCACCACCTCATACCACTTTCAGGCTTAACAAACCCTTCAATGCTCCTTATTATAAACCCAAGCAGCAAAACATCAATTAACTGGAAAAGAACTCAGTGGTAGCACACATCAAAACAGAATATTTTATGTCAAAATAAGTATTTGCAACTAAATAGTCTTTCTTTGAAGTCTTAAATATTTATTCTGCACCAACCTCAAAATATTATCTAGGGAAACAAATACCTTACCAAATGATGGGAATATTTTATAATAAATAAGAATTTCTCTCTTTCCCTGACAATGGCAGAAAAATAATAAAGCTTTAACAGAGAAAACTGCAATGGTAATCAATACACCTCATGTTGCTACCCATGTATTTACTCAGAAACATTGTTAGCAATGATTTCCAACACAACATAACGTGTTCTCACTGTTGGTACCACCCTCCTTTACAGTTAAGTCAGCAGAGAGAATTAAATAAGAGAAAGGAAAGAATCTTATTGACACCCTGCTGGATTCTCTGAAATTTCTTTGAAATTAATTGCAAACTCATATCTGCTTCATGTTTGCTTTGAACTAACAGTCTGCTTTTCTAAAGGTGCTTGAAACCATTTATAATGAAATCGCTTACGTACCACTGTAAATGGTATGTAGGAATACAGGGAACAACTAGAAAAGGATATCACTAATAAAAAGGTGCTAATTGTCCTGAAAGACAAAGCTGAGGCATATGCTTCGAATTTCACATTCTTTGCAGAACTGGCAGCCAAAGCAAGAAGGACAGGCTTACAGGCAGGGGTGAGACGAAGGGAGAGCAAGTTGGGGGGAGACAAATGGCATGGCTGCTCTTACATGATGCAAGACAGCTCTGCAATCCTGACCAAGTACCCAAGCCCTGATTTCCAAACAGGTGGCAGCCCTGACTGCCTGATCATTGTCTCCATGTAGCCTCAGCCTATTCTTTAATATCATTATACACAAGTAAGATTTATGTTTGAGCAAGTGAATTGCCACAAATATTTCCCTGCTGTCCATATTCCACTTAACAGTTCATTACTCACATTTGCTCTTAAATACAGTAGTTTTAACAGCTGTCTCTAGTTTCCATCAGCATGCCCTAAAAATCCTATAATAATATTTTCCACCTCATTTCCTCTTCCTTTTGACTGCAGTGTGATAAAGCACTGTGTCCGATAAGGGGAAGTGACAGGCTTGTCAAACTCTAGGGCAGGCATTTACATATTGTTGTTTTATTCACATGATTGCAGCAGCTAACAGAAACTGAAGGAATTTGCTTTTCCTAAATAATACATTTTTGTTGATTATGGTGTTTTATCCTACAATCTGTCACTCATTAACCACCTCTTCTGTAGCCCTAGGGGTTTTTGTTCCTTAAGTAAAAGAGGGAGATGCTTATTCATTGCGAAAGAGGAAAAAAAAATCTCCATAGGAAAACAGAGTCAGCATGTGAGTACTGGGTTCCAACATCAGCTTTATTTTACATGAGGAATTGAATAATAGCTGCTGATACTAATAGGATGATAAACCCAGTAAAATACTTCAGTGTTTTTTAATCCCAGAAACTGAAAGAATTTAGTGAAATGTCAGTGGTGCTTCCTCAGATGACTTCAACAGCTGCTCCAGAGCAACATTTGTATGTTTTGTCCAGTAGTCATTTAGGATTTGTACTTGTAGGAGAAAAACGTCCCTCAAAGTTTTCACTATCATTCCACTTTAAAGGACAGAGTGTCTTTTTATGTTTTGGGGCCATATAAACCTCAGGCTCATCCATTCATAAGCTAAGATTGTTGAGTTTAACCTTTTTTTCTGTTGTTGTTCTAGTTAGTCTTGAAGGGAGAGCTTCAACTAGGAATCTCTGATGGAAAGTGTCTTCAGGACTCTTTTACTTTATTAATGATAATGAATGTTAGAATGCTTCCTCCAATAAGGAATCATTTCCACAGCATGAGATGGATATCACACACACACACACACACACACACAATCTAGAGTAATAGCAACTGTTCACTTGTGACTTCCATTGTTTCACTGTGGTCTAGTTACATACAATAGGGCATAGCAAAGAGCACTGTCCATGAAATAAAGGTATCATTGGATACTTGCTTTCCTCTTATTATTGTTCTAGTTTGGCTTTTGTTGCTGTAATAAACACAATGCCAGTAGTGTCTTGGGAAAAAAAGGGTTTATATAATCTTACAGATTATAGTTCACCATCAAGGGAAGTCAAGGCAGGAACCTGGAGGCAGGAACTGAAACAGAGACCATGAGTCAATGCTGTCTAATGGCCTTCTCTCCATGGCTTCTCTCCTGTCTTCTTATATAACCCACTACCATCTGCTGGGGTGGCATCACCCACACTGAGATGGGCCCTCCCACAGCAATCATTGTTCAAAACATGCCTACCCCCTCAGACTTGCCTACAGACTGTCTCATTTTCTCAAGTGATGTTCCATCTTCTCAAAGGATTTTTCCTTGTGTTAATTTCACAAAAATAGTTAAAAAGAAAAAAACACTATCCAGCATGTTACTTTTTTCACTTTGGGAGAATGACTTATGTATTTTTAACTTAATTTACCTCCTATAAAATGCCAAATGTTACTAATATTCTTTCCCTTCCAGTTCTTGAAAAAGACTTTGTTTCTGATGATTGAATCCAGAAGAGCTTTGTATAATGTATAGAAACATTTTCCTTTATCTCTGAAGAACAAAGGAAACTACAGAGATTTTATCTGTCCTGTACCAGTGCAGAAATATTTGACCTCAGGTTGGACCCTCTCTGGCTCATAACAATTCCTGTATCAGTAAACTTTGTACCCGTGTCTCTTCATAGCACATGAGGATATTGTTGTTCTAAGGCCAAATCCCCCTCTTTTTAAAGGGATACATTAATTCCCCCACATCTGCATGGTGGACTACAAGTATGTATGTAAGCGCATTTGAATTTGGCTATGAATTTGGCCTGCTGTAACCCCTTACTAAAGAATTGTCATTCAACAATCAACAATTTAATAGAATTGTCATTCTATTAATCATTCTGAGACTCTTTGTGAAACTGAATTTATAAGACAATCTCCCACCTGCAATAATTACAAGCATTAAAGTTTAAAAGTAGTATTTTCAAAAAAAAGTGGATACCCAATGAGAGGCTTGCACACTAAGATGCAGTAAACTTTGGTGACAGTGAACTGGTAAATCACACTATTGGCTCCAGAAATCCTTTAATGGTGGCACAGCAACAGTGTTCTTCCTGTCCCTATGTCACCTACCAAAATATTTATTGTTGGACAACTAAGCCCACATCTCAGTATCACTTGCCACTGCCCCACCTTCTCAGGACACATCCATTCCCACTGTCTCTGCTGTAGACAATCAGCCATCCCTGCTCACATCCATTTGATAAGTCTGCCCCACACCACTCCATACAGGCATAAGTTGAAACAGGAAGAGAGAAACGTAACAACCACCTGTCTGAAGAACATCATGGAAGAAAAAAAAGCAATCACAGCTATGAAATGAAAATCTTTCCTAGACTCCCTGACTTTTTAAGTACTGTTTTTTATGTGCCTTTTACTAACATTAATTTGTTGCAGTGTATGCTGTTGCTAACACAGTTCTTGTATCCTTATCTCCAGCATATGGAGTAGAAGCTGCTGACATTACCTTTCTATTACAGTCAAAGCCTAATTGGGAAGACACAGTGTGCTTGAAGATGATTTATGGAGGACAAAACTCATTTGTGACTCAGTTGGTATTTACTAATTACTGTGAATCTTAAAACCTGAGAACTCTTCAACAGATTAAGAAAGTGTTGGCATGCTTGGTGGCTGATTTGTTTCTACTGTTCTTATGCAATGTCCTGATGAAGCAAGAGAATAATACATGCCCCTCATTCCACATTCACTGGGTCTACTAAATTTTAATATATTTATTGGTGTTTTGTAATAATAAAACTTTAAGAAAAATAACTTAAGTTTATGGGAGATTAAGTGGCTATCATTTTTATTATTCCTTTTACTTAACATATTACAATGCCAGCAGAGATGCTTAGAAAGATAATTCACAGAAATTGTGCAATGTATCAGAATGAAACTTACCGACTCTTAAAAGTCAGATAAAACCTAAATGACAAGACCACTATGGTTGTTTCTGTAAAAATGTCCTTTAAAATGCAAACTTCTGATTTATAAATAGAGAAAAGACATTATTTTAAACCTACAGATAATTTTCACTTGCACTGTTTTACATTGGTATACTACATTTCTGCTAAATGTGTAAGTAATCATATGCATTGTTTTTGCTGTTCAGGCTCAGTTGCAAGAAGGTGTGTTTCTTTAGAACTGAGTCTGTCTCTATTCAGGAATGCAAGCATCATTGTAGCAGAACCATTTTTCAGCTGGTAGGAGATTTATAAAAGTCATCTGTGGCAGTTTCTTAGAAAACTGGGAATCAATCTAACTCATCACCTGGCATTACCACTCTTGGGCATATACCCAAAGGATGCACATTAATACCACAAGGACATTTGTTCAACTATGTTCATAGCAGCATTATTCACAATAGCCAGAACCTGGAATAAACCTAGATGCCCCTCAACTGAAGAATGGACAAAGAAAATGTGGTACATTTACATAATGGAGTACTACTCAGTGGTTAAAAAAATATGACATCTTGAAATTTGCAGGCAAATGGATGGAAATAGAAAAAACATCCTGAGTGAGGTAACCCAGATGCAGAAAGACAAACATGGTGTCTACTCACTCATCAATGTATATTACATATAAAGCAAAGGATAACCAGCCTACGGCCCAAGCCCAGAGAAACTAGGAAACAAAGAGGACCCTAAGAAAGACATACATCCATTAACCCTGGGAAGGCAAAATAGACCAGCTCTCCTGAGTAAATCAGGATTGAGGGGAGGAGAGGATGGGTAGAAGGGGAAGACAAGGGAAGGGGGAAGTGGGAACACAAGATGAAGGAACTGAATGATCAGGTTTTGGGAAGGACTGAAAGGGAAAGCAAGGAAAGAGATATCTTCATAGAGTGAGCCATTATGAAGTCGGCAAGAAATCTGGCACTAGGGAAATTCCCAGGAATCCACAAAGATAACCATTGTTAAGACTCTAAGCAAAAGTGGAGAAAGTGCCTGAACTTGTCTTTCTCTATAATGAGATTGATGACTACATTAAGTATCATCATAGAACCTTCATCCAGCAATTGATGGAAGCAAATGTAGAGAGCCGCAGGTAAGCCTTAGACTGAGCTCCTGCAGTCCAGTTGAAGAGAGGGGGAGTGATAATATGAGCAAAGGGGACAAACCATAATGGGAAAACCCACAAAGACAGTTGACCTGAACTAGTGGGAGCTCACTGACTCCAAACTGACAGCTGGGGAACCTGCATAGAATGAACTAGGCTCTCTGAATGTGACAGTTGTGTATCTTGGGCAGTTTATGGGATCACTGGCAGTGGGACTAATATTTATCCCTAGTGCATGAACTGGCTTTTTGGAGCCCATTACCTATGGAGAGATACATTGCTCAGCTTAGATACAGGGATAGTGGGCCTTTATCCTACCTCAAGGTTGTGACAGACTGTTGACTCCCCATGGAAGGCCTCACCCTCTCACAGAAGGGTGAGTAGGGTAGGGAGAACAAAAGGAGGGGAAGGAGGGGTAACTAGAATTGCTATGTAAAATTTTTTAAAGATTTTTTTAAATAAAATATTTTTTAGAAAACAAAAAAGTCAGCCGCATTGACAAGAAAACTGTGTTTGGTTTGCTTTATAATCACCAAACATTAGAAAAAAATTAAAATATTCATCATTCATTTCTAAGGGAGAAACATCCAGAGCTAATGTGTCCAGAGTCAGGTGCGATACCAAGCATTAGGTGTTGTGGATGTCTTATGCACGAACATTATTTATCTTGTCTCTATCTCCCCACGACTCTTTTCCAATGGCTTTTTTCTTGCTTTGGGGCAAATAGCATAGCTCATGCTATCATGGTGAATGTCTGTTTTCTCAGTACAAAATAATTCCCTCTTCTTCAGAATCCCTGTAGAGTCTGGGGAATTGCCCTCTGTTTACAATGCAGTGGCAAAGGATTGCATTTCCCTGATAACATAGTTAAGATTACAGTACAATAAAATAATTTACAATGAAATCAAGCCATACATTTTAGCCCAAATATTGGTCACTTTCCTAACTCACAGGAATGAGTGACAAGCACTGAGGTGAAATAAGCATGATGGAATTCGAGCTTGTTTCCAAATCCAAGGAGATCTAAATAAATTTGAGGTCAGAAAGCAGTATAGAGATGAAACAGACAAGAAGCAGAATTTTAACAATCTATAAATCTTAGGTCTCCAGTGGCGACTCATTGAAGCCACGTGATGGGATAAAGTGTGATACCAGAAAAGAATGGTAGGCTTTGAAGTCAGCTGTTGGGCTTGACTTCATGTTGCTTGACTTCATGTTCTACACCTTCTTAGCATTGTCTTAGTTATGTTACTTAAATTCATGCTCAATTCCTTTTTCCTTGCTTCTTTCTCTTTTCCTCTCCATTTCTCTCTTTCTTGTACAAAGATAACAATACCTATTCAACAGCATTTGAGGAACCAAACTTAAAATTGAGACTCACATGCCTCCCTCTGCCGCCCCCCACCTGGCATATAGCTGATATTCAATTATGTGTTCTTTCTTCCACTGAGTTGGTCAGAAAATGGCTATCTTATAGCTTGTCTTTTTAACATGACATTTTGCTAGTGTTGAGTTAATCATTGCTATGTAAGTTCCTGATATAAAAGCTTTCTTTTTATCAAGATCCCCTTTAATAGTTGTACATGTTCCATGTATTATATATGTTGTGTTTATAGAGTATGTGGAGGGATTGAGTATGATATGTCATAAGGTCATGTGCTCTATTGTCAGAGTTCTTGACATAGAGTTGCAAGAACAAACCACAACATAGGAAAAAATTAATTTTTAAATAAGACTCCATTCAAAATTTCTTTTCAGCTATTTTTCACTATTCTACAAAAAAACCATACTATGATTGTAAAGAAATAGCTACTTTATTTTAATTTTAAAATAAACTCTAGTGCCAGATGTAGTGGAATAAGCATTTAATCTCAGCATTTGGGAGGCAGATACTGGCAGATAGCTGTTAGTTCAAGGCCAGCGTGATCAACATAGTGAGTTCCAGGACAGACAGAGCTACATATTGAGACTTTGTCTTAAAAGACATCAAAACAATGATAATGGTAATAATCCTGATGATAATAATGATGATAAATGAATTCTAAATGTCCAGTCTTAGAAACTTGACAGTTATAGAGAATGTCCTCTACTATTAGAAAATTTATAGAATTGTTGGGAAACTCTATTTGTTAAACATACAGAAATTTCTTAGAGCAATCCAAGAATAGTTCCTCAGAAAGTAGAAGTACTACATGATAGCACACACAGTTAATCTCAACACTCAGAAGGTAGAGGGAGTCAGATCTAAGTCTAGGCCAGACTTATCTACATAGTGAAGTCTGAGCTAGCCATGCTACACAGAGAGACTCTGCCTCAAAAAGGAAGAGAAGGAGAATGAGGAAGTAGAGGAGGATGAAGTATGAAGAATGAATAAGCAAAAGACAAATATTAGAAGATCTGTCAATTTACAGAGACATTAAGAACTGGCAATTGAACCACATGAAATTAAAAGTTATTGCACAGTTAAGAAAGCAATTACTGGCATGAGGAGAGCAAACAAGATGGGAGAAAACCTTTGGATACTATCCATCTGACAGATAAACATATGCAGAATATATAAATATTCAAAACGTGATGTATAAAACCTTCAAATATTTCAATCAGTAAGCAGGAACACAAGTTGAGCAGTTCTCCAAAAAGGAAATACAAATGGCCAGTGAAAATATGAAAAACATTCAGCATCATTGACTCCAGGAATTGCAGACCAAAACTATTCTATCTCACTCCAGTCTAGAAAATAAGCAACAAATATTGGAGAGGGTGTGGGGAAAATGGAACCTGTCTACATTGTTGGTGGTCATGTAAACTACTACAGCTACTGTAGAAGGTTCTCAAAACTAAAAGTAGAAATACCATATGGCCTAGCTATACCATTTCCTGATTGATGTTCAAAAGATGATAAATCAGCACACATCAGAGGTACTTACACATCTATGAATGTTGCTGGAGTGTTCACATTTTTCCAAAATGTAGAACCAGCATAGCTGCCCATAAACAGATGAATAAATTTTTAATATACATAATGAAATTTTAGTCACAAAGAAGAATTTTTATATGATTTTCAAGAAAATAGATTGGCTTGGAGATCAACAAGTTAAGGAATTTGACCAGATGTAGAAAGGAAAATACCACATTTTCTCTCATCTGTTGGAATCTAGATTTAATACAGAAAACAATCCACAGTGTGAAAGAATATATATTGAAGAGTAAGGAGACATTGGAAGACAAAAGGGACTGACAAGACACACAAAGGAGAACTGAGTATGATCAAAGTACAAGAGATATATTTATCATAATGAATGAAACCAATTAGTTTTCTATAATAAACAAGCACAGAAAAAATAAACAAAACAATTAATTCCATTCTATTTATATAGAAAGCAAAGGATTGCAGACCTTGTAGTTCATATAAGATGTGTAATAAAATACATCATGTATACATGTGTGCTATCACAGCTAGCCTCATTTTCTTCTTTAGGACCACTTAGATGCTTCTAGACTACATATTCTAACCCTTAGTTTTCTGCTTAAGAAATAACTAGTTCACAGGAGTAGTAAATAACATAGCTGCGATTTTTAGTCAGTCTCTTTATTAAACTCTGGGATGATGAGGAAGTTGACAAACAAGAAGTAGAGATGCTGCCCAACTGTTAGAGCTTGGTTTGTTCCAAGCACAGAAAAGAGTAACTGAAAGTTTCATACTTTGTGAAAAGCAATGGTGTAAAGCTCCCTCACCACGTGGCATTCATATATACAAGAACAAGATGCCATTCATCCCTTACATTTATTCCTAGTGACTTTTGTCCTTCATGATAGCATGTTGAGACTATTTTAGATGTTGGCACTGTTGTTGATTTAAAATCAACATGCCCATGGTTTCTAGATCTTTATCTAATCTTAGATCAAGGCAGTCAGGGATGCTTCCTGAAGAATGAAATATATTACAAAACACTGAGTACAGTTCCCAAGGAGATGTAAGGTATGCTATCCATATTTATAAGGAAATAAATCAGTTATTATATATTGTGGATCAATTTGTGCTTAGCCTCTGATTCATATAATCTTTAACATATATCTATTGCCAAATAATGTGAAACAATTTACAGCATTAGCTCCTACAGAAACAATGTTACAAAACCAATCTAGGGTGCTACAGAGGAGAACCTGGTATTTTGTTCTTTGTCAGCTCTTTTGCATCTACATAGCTAAGTCTGAGTTACTGGTCCAGCCCTAGCAAAAGGTATTGAAAAGATGACTACTGGCATGCAGACATTTTGTGCACATTCTGATAAAGAGCCTGATATTTCTCCCTGGCATATTTTTGACCATGAGACACAGATCTGTAAAACGAAGCTCAAATAATTTGATTTATTGAGTTTTCATACTGCTGAGGGCTACTTCCCATGATTTTATCTTATCTCTAATTCATACAGGCATCCTGGGAAGCTTAAAGAAGATGAAAATGAAAAGAGATGCCTTGATTTAAATTCTTCATTTGTCTAGTTTATTTTTTCAGTTTGGAAATGTTTATATAGCAGGGATTTGGGAGAAAACCAGATAAAATGGAGATTTCAATCATAAAATGTACTACATTCAAAAATTCAATATTCCTTTCCCAAAGAAAGAGGTTAGCAAAATAAATTAAATGGAAATTCCTTGCATTTTTAGGCACAATTCAGTTGAGAAGTTTTGTCCATATTGATATTGAGGTAACCAAGATTTTAAAAGAAAATCAAAACAACTGTGTAAACTATTTCACCAACATTTTCTTTTTAAAAAATAAAATTAATTTGAATATAGTCATTTCAGTTTCTTTGACACTGTGAAGGCAAATACATTTCACCTCTTAGAGTTGTACTTAGGTTGGAGAATTTTGTCTTTGTTTTTAAAAAATAGTATAAATGTCAGGGTGATCGTCATATACCTGTACTTTTCCAATACTGTTAATTCAGTCATCAATATGCTAAAAATCTCTTCCTCATGAAGCTGTCCTTTAGTTTAGAAGGTTGTTTTCAATGGCCTACATATTGTCTATTTTGAGAGAATGCTTTTTAACTGTTACCCACTGTTCAGTTTAGAGCTGATTGCTAGAATGCTGGTTTCACATTTATCGCAACAATAAGCTCCATACATTTCTAAGTATCAGGCTGACATTTAAATACATGCTTCAAAATATTCTGGCAAATACACATTTCATCAGTGGTATCCCTAGAGGGATTGTCTTGGGACATTTCAGAGTGTGTCTCACAGCACCTGTCCGAAGGAAACATGAATGCTGGGGAATACTAGTGCAGAAGCAGGGAGTTTGGTATGTGCATTTATTTGTTAAGTAAACATTCCATGTGGTTAATTGGTGGAATCTCTTAAGTCAATCTATGATTAGACACTCTGATTTCAGTGAAATCTGGTTTTAAAATACATTAATTGGGTGCTGCTAGCTAGCTAGAACTGGCACCATAACATAGATGATTCATGTAAGAGAGCATGAGAGTTTTCACCAAAATACAGTCACACCTTTATTATCTTTGACAGTTTGTGATGCAGATGTTTCATTCTTGTGTGAAATATAAGAGGTAATTGTTATAAAATACTATGCTTGAATCAGGATGATTATTCTTTGAGTTTTAAAATGTCATGTGGTAAAGGTTATTTCCACTCATTAAGATTAAATGCATGTGGCCATATGTTGAACACTTTCAAATTGAAAGTATATGCAACTGAAATTATCAACAAATTCAGATATACTGAAAGAAAAATAGCTTCCTTTTTTATTCACTAAAGCGTCTTCTCTCAATTAAAATGTCACTATGTTACACTCCCGCTTGACACTTCATTATGATGAATCTGATACCAAAAACAGTAAGTCATTCTATATATAAATTTGATGGCATTTTGATATTAAAATGAGTAAAACCTGTCAATATTCTAGAAACAGTGCATCAGCAAACAGGATTATTGGTTTACCCAAATAATAATGTAACCATTAAGAGGATAACATTTTCCAACTGCAATTACATGCCCTAATTTTAAAAGGGCTATCATTTACAATAATTTGGCAGATTTGGTCCATATTTCTTTCAAAAATTCATTTCTTCATTATGCCTCAAAACAATTTATGGTGCATTTATGTTGGTGAAGATAATTTGCTTTTTTATTGTGAATGGAAATCAGTAATTACATACAATCCCATTTTCTGCAGACAAAAAGTTAATTCATGGCTGTAATTTTATACAGAATATTAGCTTCTGTTAGTTATGATGAAAATGTAACTGTGGTAAATGCCTCCATTATAACTGAATTTCCTTGGACTTGATGGAAAAAGAAATGTTGACTTAGTAATAATTCCACGGGTGACTGTGACACGCCTGCAGATCACTTCACTCTGCTAGCAGTGTGGTCTATGGTTCTTGCTTGCACTTTGACTTTTCTGGAGACTCTGTGTTCCTTTCTGTCTTCCCCCTTCCCCCTGTGCCACTTCAGGTGAGCAATGCTTGTTTTCTATTTCGTCATTTTATACCTACAATATGTAAAACATTGTAGTAGTTTTTTCATGTTGATGGTAGGGTGAAATGAGTAGTTGCATAAGCAATTCTAGCTTATTTATTGAATTTGTAGGCACACTGCCACTGGTTAGGAAATCACCCCTAAATGATGTAACAAAACATTTTCTCCTACCCAACTTTCTTTCAATAATTACTACTACTAGGAGAAACCATAGAATAAATGTGGAAAAGAAAAATGAAAGAAAAGAAGGAAGGAAAGAACAAAGAATGGATTTTTTAATTTTTACAAAAATTCCTATTGAAACTATTTTAGGAACTGTACCAACTTATTAATTATAGTTTTCTTCCACACTCTTAACAGAAAATGTTTCTACAATAGTTTATTTTTAAATCCCCCTATTCTTTGTAGTTTTGTGTATGCTTTAAACATTCCCTGTTAAATATAATGCAACAAATTTTATTATTTCTTATGCTATTCTAAATGAAATTAATATATTATAATTTGCAAAATTTGCCAGTTTGGGAGACAGCTCAGTGTTGGGGTATATCCTTCTGTATGCTGTGAATATAATTTTCTCTTGTTGGTTGATGAATAAAGCTATTTCAGCCAATGGACAGGCAGGATG